>NW_013676833.1:6192-10449 GCF_000517525.1 Limulus polyphemus | reverse complement strand
GTTATTGTTAATTGTTATTGGTTTATTGTAAGTGGGTATTGTTCAGGACGAACAATACTAAGGAGGGGGCAGTGTTGCGTCAGCGAGGTCACGTGACTAGTATCACGCCACCTGTTTCTAGAAATATACTGTTCCTTCAAGAATGCCCTAGCATTTACTAGATATGTGTTAGTCGTGTATATATAAGACGTTCACAACGTGACGGGACAACAGAGGTAATGAGTAATTGAATGTATGCGGACAAAATATTGTTGGCCACGTGAGACATAGCGTTGTTATAGAGCGACTGTTGAAATTAAGTGTATCGTAAAGTTATATTCAGAAAGAATAAACCAGTTTTATTTAAGAAAGGACTTGTGTCGCTAAAGTTTCGTCGGAACGAATTTACGGAAAATTAATTAACCAACGAATAGAGACGTAACAATACTATAAACATCACTAACTGTAAAAAGGCTTATTCCCTTTATCACTCTGTCATGAACGCTTTCACGTTCCTTTTTCGGTAATGCTCAACAATACACATCGTCGCTTAGCAACAAAACTATCACTTGATTGTTCTTAGGCCAACTATTGTGTTTATGTTGAATGCTCAATATTCATGTTGAGTTGTAAGAAGGCTTGTTCTGTATTCTTTATATTTTTGATAACTTCGGTGATATAACAGCAAAATATTTTAATTCAGAAGCTTTATGACATTGAGTTGTAGCCAAAAGCAAAATATAATTTCCCAAGTAATGTTTCAGCAAAGCCTAACATTATATTTATGTATTAATTTAGACTGCAAATAGGCCTGCTATTATTAACCTCATATATAGCCAGTATTTGAAAAAATTAAGTGGTGAATAAATGTTAATTAATAAATATTATTTTGGTATTTTAACACATATGCTATCTACTTGGCTTTAAAACGTAAAGAAAAATAAACGTTTATTACTACCAAATATATTTTATCCTTTGTACAGTCGAAAGAGTTGAAAATTTGTATTGGAATGTCTGCACTATGTTTTCTACTTCCTGACCTGGAATACAGTGAAAAGGCTCAAGAGTGCTATTTAAGTATCTTTCAGAGTGCACACGTACTTTTGTTCACGATAACGTTTAATTTTTCTTCGTAGTTTTTACTGAAAATGTGTTAATTAAAGAATTACTTCGACACTGATGAAATAAATGAAGAGTAGGTGCATTTTGAAGGTAGAGACAAATTCGTTTTAGTTAAATTCTATAAATTACATTAATCATTGAACAATGATTTCCCGTCATTCTTGACGGGATTTTATTAGTTATAGTTTGTAAAATACTTGATTAGTTGTCAAACAAATATTTCTACATTATTTCCATATTACTATTTCAGTTAGAGCTATATTTTTCATTTGTGTAATATTAAGTGAAAACAAATACTGAATTTATCATGATACATCATACTAAAGTCATGTCATTACATAAATAAACGAATAATAGATTCAGTGCAAACGAAATATCTAAGATTTCAATTTGTAGGCTCAGAAAAACTAATTTATCGACTATTTCAAAACAAATATTTTCCTCACATAGATTTTGAAATAATGTGTCGGTAACAAGTGATGCATTATCTTTCATTTATGTTTTTACCCCTGTGTGTGTGTTTGTCAGTAAGATTTCTCTAATACGGCTAAATGGACGAAAGTTGGTATACATTTTGACTATGATCCAACTTAGAAGTGTTTAGTTTCTGAGGATCAAGGTCAAGGTCACAGCAAAGTCACGAAAATAAAATTCCCTTTCTGTTAGCATGGAGACCGATCTTGTATACTATATTTGTTCTATAACTCAGTCAAAAGGCTATTTGTAAACCTATAGTTACCAGAATTCACTGCTGTCACTATGTTACTTGGGCAAGACAGCATGCCAACTTACAGTTAGGACACTGGTAACAGGTTTGGAAATAACTTTGTGTTCCAGGATGACAATGCCACTACCCAAAGTGCACGTATTGTACAGGATTATCTCAACCAAGAGGACGTTACAAGATTTCCATTACCTACAAAGTCTCCAGCTTATAATCCCATTGAGAAATGTTGGGCAGAACTGCTCCAGAAAATTGCTAACCACGACCTTGAACCAGCTACTGTAGCTGAATTTCAGCACATTCTAATGAGAAATTGGGATGAAATAAGTGTGGATTACATCAATAACCTGATCAACAGCATGCAACGTCGCCTTGCAGAAGTTATTAGAATACAAGAAGGACCAGCCAAGAACTGAATGTTTAATTAATATGAACTGATATACGGATATAGATGCTACTTGTAATGATTTTATGTTATATTTTGTCATTATATATGTTTCGGTAAAGTTTTGTTGTGAAAGGTGAAATACTGAATTACACATCTTTTTACAAGTGTCTGAGAAAATTGTTTGCTGTTCTAATAAATCGTTCAGGATGTCCATACAACCTGTCTCATTTTATGAATTACATATGTAGTTGTTTAATATACCATGCATTTCTGAGTTTGACAGTGCTAAGTGTATTTCTATTCCATTATAATAATGATCTTATTTGTTACAAAATATACAAACATTTTGGCCATTTTTGATACTTTTTTTGTATTTTTCTGAGAGTCGAATATGATCAACACTGCGTGGCAGAGGTATACGCTCTACTGAGTGCCATTCTAGTTATCATTGTAATTATTTTGCGTTTTATAATCCATTTTTTCACATAGAAACACTGCTCACTATCTAATTTAACCAAACGAGTTTAGAAAATCCCAAAAGAAGTAATACGTTGCATATTTTATCCTTTTATAGACTGAAAGTATTGTGTTTATAAAAAAGAAAACTGATCTTTCATTAGTAAAATTTGTCATATTTAAACCTTTTATAGACTGAAAATACTGTATTCATAAAAAAGAAAACTGATCTTTGATTAGTAAAATTTGTCATATTTAAACCTTTTATAGACTGAAAATACTGTATTCATAAAAAAGAAAACTGATCTTTGATTGGTAAAACTTGGCATGAGTGTTATATGTTTATAATGATACAAGGAATTTTTCTTTTCTCTACTAAATTCCTTGTTACCGAGTTTAGAGCTCAGGACCCAGTTGTAAAAATGGATAACCATTTGCGCCCCAGTAACTAGGTTTAGTGCAAAAGCATACTGGCAAAAACTAAGTAATAATAATTGAAGGTTATACTGTTGCAAAATCCCTATCCACACTTCTTGTTTCGCACAAAAATACGTTTGGGTTTAGTATCTCTGCAATTATAGTGTGAGTATGTTTCATCTCATTTCACTTTCCTTATACTCTGTAAACACCATCCTGCCCTCTTCCATTCCCAATACGTCATACTGGTATGCTTCCTACACTACTCTCAACACTATTTTATACTAAATAATAAATAAATAAACTATTATCTAAATTCAAAGTATTTTCGTGATCCTTTCACATATTCTGGTAACCCAAAGATTGAGAGATGGTGGTTTAGAGTACTAGGAATAATTGATAACGTTTTTCACCTTTGGTTAACTTTTCAACATCGAAAAATTGTGAAACAAGTACTTGACCAGTAGAAGCGAAACAACATACAAGTGTGGCGTATATATACAAACCAAGTTTATTAAGATCAATGCAACTATTGAGAATATATATAGTTTTGCGCACAAAGTATATTTGGTGTTTAACACTGTTATAGAATCTCTTGAATAGTAAAATCCATTATTCTTTTCTATACGTCAGATTAAAAAAAACCTGGAGGAAACATTAACTATCGATGCGGTTAATACATTCAGTCGAAGTTTAGGCCTACGTAATACTTACATTAAGTTTGTTTTGAACATTTGTGGTAATTCGAACTTTTTATTTTATTTGCTCAGTATTGAACTCAACATGTCTTGCATTACCAACAGATTTCAACGACTAACCCAATAGTAGTTTCAAATAATATACTCTTTAACAACCGAAGCTACACATTTAACATTTAATTTGACTGTTATGACAGCTAGTCATTCCCACCCACCGCCAACTCTAAGGCTACTCTTTTACCAACGAATACTGGGATTGACCGTCACATTATAACGCCCCCACGGCTGAAAGGGTGAGCACGTTTGGTGTGACGGGGATTCGAACCCGCAGATTGCGAATCGAGCGCCTTAACCGCCTGGCCATGCCGGGCATTTTCAGTAGTGTTATTATACATTAACGTTATTGCATCTCAACATTTTGATATAATTTGTTTCGTTTTCGAATTCGATGACGAGGAACCCACTTTGAGACT
>NW_013676833.1:0-5283 GCF_000517525.1 Limulus polyphemus | reverse complement strand
AATACCATATTAGAATAACTTTAAAAGTGATTATCTATACCCCTTTTGAAGAGAGTGCATAACAAACATTCTGTAAAAATAAAATACTTGACACACAAGTAAAAATCTACTCGAACAACGGGTTGTTACGTTCCGTTTGTTAATTGATTTTCCGTAACTTCGTTCCGACGTAACTTTAGCGACACAAGTCCTTACTTAATAAAACTGGTTTATTCTTTCTGAATATAACTTTACCGATACACATATTTTCAACAGTCGCTCTTTTACAAACGTTTTAACAATGAACGTTAACTCCAACAATACTTCCTGTTTGCAGTTCAATTACTCACTACCTACACACATTATTGTCTCGTCACGTTGTCATCCTCTTATATATACCAGACTACCCTATATCTAATAATCTCCCGAAGGTTCGAGAGAACGAGTCACGTGACCTTGCTGACGCAACAGGGTTTTATATAAGAATGGTCAGACTCACTGAAATTCACCTCATAGTTTTTTAATCCTGATGATTGTAGCAGAAACTACCGAAACATGTAGAGTCATTTATATATATTTTTAAATTTGTATGTAATGTAATCGTTGTTTTGTCTATATTTTTAAATAAAGTGTATTGCACAATGTTCCCTATTTATATTTTAGGATGCTTATGTTCCTCAAAGAACAGAACCAAAACTATAACTGGAGCATGTAATTCTAAGTTTGACTTATTTATTTTGCACATGACACAAAGCTTCTAGGTTAACCAATACTTAAAATTTGGCGTGTTTCTTTGAGCATAGTAAATTAAATTTCCAGGTGTGTCTGGATCTAGTCCACTCGACATCTGGTCTTGCAGTGTTTTTCTTAGCATAAACATCCGACTGAGAGAACTATAGTTTCCTTTCATGGTTCAGTTATTTCTTCACTCCTGAACTCCTTCTTATCTATTTTATGCAATCTATAACTTACTTCATGACATCTATATCTTATCTTTAATAAACATATTGTTAACTTGTTGATTTAGTGACATATTTTTGTAGCGATAAAATATCAGTGTGATTGATTGCAAATGTTCCCAGCTTGAAGATTCGTCCTTAAATAAACACATGTGGTTAATCACAAATACCACTTTATAGTTCAGTTGTTTCTTTAATTATGTTATTTTTACGTGTTATATAATCTCTAACTTACTTCCTGACATCTACGTCTTATTTTTAATAAATATCCTGTTAGCTTGTTGATTTATTGGCAGTTTTTGTGATGATGAAGCAGCAGTGTGATTAATTGCAAATGTTTCCAGCTTGAAGCTACATAAACATATGTGGATCATCTCAAATACCACTGGTATTTTGTTGCCTTATAAGGCCAACTAATATACTCTATGTTCCTATGGTCTTGTTAAAGTATTATACAATTCTATTATATCTGTAATTAGCCCATCCTATGTTTAATGAATATGAAGTAACTTTCTAGCATTTCGTCCCATAGACAGTTGTTACAATACATTATACAGTGTACATCACTTGATAGCTTGGAAAGCAAAGAAAGCCACTTCCTTTCAGTCTGCCTGGCATGGCCAGGTGGTTAGGGTGCTCGACTCGCAATTTGTGGGTCGCGGGTTCGAATCTCCGTCACACCAAACATGCTCGCCCTTTCAACCGTGGGGGCGTTATAATGTGATGGTCAATCCCACTATTCGTTGATAAAAGAGTAGCCCAAGAATTGGTGATGGGTAGTGATGACTAGCTGCCTTCCCTCTAGTCTTACACTGCTATATTAGGGATGGCTAGCACAGATAGCCCTCGTGTAGCTTTGTGCGAAATCCATAACAAACAATCCTTTCAGTCTGTAATCATGCAGGTCAGCAATTATTCTAATTGTATGATAAAGTGGAAATCACAAATTTTTAGTGCCCACGTTATACAGTGTACATTATTTGATATCTTGGAAAACATGGACCTCTATTTCCTTTAAATAATCAAGTGATCAGCCCACTGATTGTCGTAACTTTTGATGATTAATTGGCAGTTGCAAACCATGCAGTTTGCCAGCCATTACTACATGATAACTCATATAGCAAGGAATGCTACTTTCCTTAATTGCTTAAGCCAATAACCTGGTGATATCTAATTTTGTGAAACACTTCCCAATGGCTCAGAAAGCAAGGGTCACAACAAACTTTCAACCAGTAGCTACTTGCCCTAATGATTGTTCTAGCCTATTCGTCATTGATCAGCTATACCCATGTTGATTGAAAGATCAAAGTCTCATCTGGAAGTTGGATTTTTTCCATCACTACTTTCTCCAGTAGGTCCTTATCTGATTCATTATAGACTGCAAGATAAGTACCCTCAGCTCCTTCTTCCCTGTTGGATGGGTCATTATGACTCAAGATGGCATCCTTATCTTTATCTGATTCATCTAAGACATCTGGTCAAGCCAGTGCTCCAGAGGCTCATCCTTAACATGTGGAAGCAGCTCATCAATGTATTCCACGTGCTTTAAATCCACTGTAACTCATTCATCAATGGACAAATTTGTAAGAGTATCAAGTACGGATCAATCCAACCAGATCCAAATTGCTTCTATGTTTCTGGCACATGCCACAACCAGACCCAATCTCCATATTGGAACATCCACTCTTTTACCATCCAATAATAACACCCTTTTGTCCTTGAGCAGCCTTCTTTAGCTGTTATCAAACAAACTATTGCATGTCAATCATCTTATACACCAGCCACTCCAAATATTCCTATGGACATTTGTGGGATGTCTACATGGGAGACGATCATACATTACATAAACAGAGGATAGTATTTGGCACCCAAGCATGAGAATGTTCAACAAAAAGCCTATAGCTCACTGTTTTGTAGCTCTGTATGTCAACAACACATGTAGAAAGAGTTCACACTAGTTGGTTCTGTCAAGATTAACAAGTCTTGCAAACATTTGTTTGGTAGTCTATATAACTCATTATGTTAAACCATCACCCTAGGGATGATAAGATGAAGCAAGTGACTTTACCACATCTATTACTTTATATAAATCAGTGAACAGTTGAATGTTGATATTTTTTCCCTGATCCATGCAGACTTCTTGTGGTGCTTCGAACTGTACTATCTAGTTCTCTGCCAGCACATCAGCAATGGACTGTGCTAATGTACCAACCAATGGAAAAGTTTCAGCCTACTTTGTGAAATAGTAGATAATGATGAGTACATATGCACTAGTGACTTTTCTCAGTCTCCAGAAATGAACCAGCAATGTCCATGGCTGGAATACAATTCTCATTTGGAGTTTACCCTGTCTCAACCAATTATTTCACTTGATGGCACAGATTCACAGCATGCCCACTACCACTGAACATCTCAAGTTTAATTTGGCATGAAAACTGATATCGAATGTTTGCAGGAATGTGGGCCATATGTTGGTACCCTCCAGTCTTTCTGTTATGCAAATTCTGGATAATATTTTGTATAGAACTCTGGGAACCACTATCTGCAGCACAGTCAGAGAACGGTGTCTTGGTGGTTTACAGTAATGGTATAATCACAACTTTCTTCAATTGAAATTGGCTATACATGTTTTACAGGTTACATAGATCTACACTATTCTTCTCTATCAGTTGGAGTTGGCCCTTATCTCTTTATATGGCGAAGAGTGCCCACAGTTCGCCAGATTCCTTCAGTTCCTCTTCCTTGAGTAGCTGAAGAGTCAATCATAGGATCCATCAACCAGTGAAATCTCATAATTCTTAGCTATGGCAGAAATAGTTATGGTTTCAACATAATGTCCAGAATTAGTAAATTGCATGAATGGAAAGTTTCATCATATAGCAAGATAGTTCTTCCATATTTTGGTGTTGCTGACCTAGGATATGAACTATGACAAAGTTATCATGTTGTAATCCAACATTCAACTATTTTCCCTTCTAGATTTTAAGTTTCATAAATTAATTCAGTAATGCATTTTTTACCCACATGGAGAACTTACTGCCATACAAGTAGTGTTGATGGTGTTTCAGAAAGATCACAACTGCAAGCAGTTCATTTTTTATCATTCTACCCAGCTAAGATATTTGTGATTAGAAATTGAACTCACCCTGTAAAAGCGAGAGTTTCCTTGGGTTTGTATCTTATAACCAATGATTTGTGGCCAATTTCTTCAAGATAAAGCATTATTGTCTGTTCTTACGAATACTAAGATGCAATTTGGGTGTAACAGAGAATGTGAACAAACATGCTGATCTCTGAAGCTTGCTTTAATGAATGCTTCAGTGCTAGCCTATCTATGACAAAACTCTGTGTACCTATTACATACCAATTCCAGTCTATAGAGACTCCAATACTCCATACAATGTGACTTAGAAATTCCTCTTCTGTTCATAAAAACAAATACTTTCCTGGTTTTAGTTTCAAGCCTGCTTTATGTGAGTTACTTTTACTGCATTGGATCTAGATTATTCACAAAATCCACAACCATGTTGTGATTTTACATACACAACCCTAGCATCACCATTAGTGTAGGCTACTTCCTTTTCATATACTGTACTAAAAATCGTTAATGCATTCAGCTGGATAACCAGTCACCCATAATTGCAGAACCCCACGATTTCATTCTTTGTTGAACAGATGATTGTCTGAGATAACATTACCTGCTTTCTGGACAGGAAATAGTTTTTCATGTATTGGTTCTAAAGGTACATTATATTGCACTGACACACTAGAATCTATAAACCACAGAACATACGGCTGACGTGGATTATTCAGATTCATCAGATTTCAAATAAATCGTTATTGATTAATGCAACGTTAATCGTTCGTTTATTAATAAAATAAGAATTATAACTGAATGTTAGACAATGTGTTGCTTCTTACATAAAACAAGAGTATAGTTGAATACACTAAATTATTCGTGTTGGAAGTATATTATTGTACAAGAAGGAAACTGTATGCACTCATCGAACAGTGAAGATAAGCAGACATAACTGAAACTGCTCTCTCACTGTTGTTTATGCATTGCTAGTTTTAGTGTTTGAGGCATTATTATTGACGGAAAGATTCTATCCACGGCATCCATTTTGTTCTTCAGAGGTGAGGAAATGTTACTTTAATTGTTAGCAGGCACTTTAGTAAATTCTATATAATAGTTTAGGAATCGGTCTTATTACTTACTAGCTGAGGCACCTGGCGTTGCTCGGGGGATTATATATATATTGTTACGTCTCCGTTTGTTAATTAACTTCCGTAACTTCGTTTCGACGAAACTTTAGTGACACAAATATTTACTTAATAAAAGTGG
>NW_013676832.1:11410-15552 GCF_000517525.1 Limulus polyphemus | reverse complement strand
ACTGTTACATGACAGTAAAGAAACTGATCTAGTCATCGTTATGTAATGGATGTTACCGTTACTTGACAGTTAAATATAACTATATCAGATATACATTAATGTTAAGGTGTTTAGTATGTATAGGTTCATTAAATATAAGTATACCAGATATACAATAATGTTAAGGTACTCAGTATGTATAGGTTCATTAAATATAACTATATCAGATATACATTAATGTTAAAGTGTTCAGTATGTATAGGTTCATTAGGATAAAAGTATACCAGATATACAATAATGTTAAGGTACTCAGTATGTATAGGTTCATTAAATATAACTATACCAGATATACAATTATGTTAAGGTGTTCAGATTGTATAGGTTCATTAAATATAAGTATACCAGATATACAATAATGTTAAGGTGTTCAGTATGTATAGGTTCATTAAATATAAGTATACCAGATATACAATAATGTTAAGGTGTTCAGATTGTATAGGTTCATTAGGATAAAAGTATACCAGATATACAATAATGTTAAGGTGTTCAGATTGTATAGGTTCATTAAATATAAGTATACCAGATATACAATAATGTTAAGGTGTTCAGATTGTATAGGTTCATTAGGATAAAAGTATACCAGATATACAATAATGTTAAGGTGTTCAGTGTGTATAGGTTCATGAAATATAACTATATCAGATATACAGTAATGTTAAGGTGCTCAGTGTGTATAGGTTCATTGAATATAACTATACCAGATACACAATAATGTTAAGGTGCTCAGTTTGTATAGGTTCATTGGGATAAAAGCCTAGGTCATGATGTGGAATGTTCTGGAGGGTTGAGAAAGATTGGGAACCTCCGACATGGTCAACCCTCAGTCAACATTTTTTAATGTTTACCACAGTGAACGTGAGCCCTTTGTAGATATCCTCACTGAATTATATTTGATTTAATTAGGTGTGAGGGAAGGAGTAATTTGTTCTGGACTTTAAAAAGGAATTTTTCCAAATGACTACCCGTAATCAACCTAATGTTTCTTGTAAGCTGGAGCATTTTCTTCCGGGACTAATATACAAATCTAAAGTGCTACGTAATCTTATCGTGTAATTATACAAGTGCTTATTAGTGAACATTGTGCGAGCTGATAATCTCGTTCCGAGAGTACTTGAGTTCGCACTTCTTACACAGAGAAATCTCAACATGAAGAAAGGAAGACACGTGTATTTCCTCACCTATCAATGTGGGAATAAACAGAACGGCCTTTTATCTGCATTGTTCTCTATTTAATACTTGTGTATGTGTAAAGCTACACAAGAAGTATTTGGACGTAGTCGTCCTTGATTGTCAACTCAGTCACTACAAGGAAGGCAGCAGCATCGTTCGCCAATCATTTTCAACTATAAATGAATTATGGTATATCTTTTAACGTTGTTTCTAGGGCTAAAGTATAGATGGGTTGTTTTTAGTGCTAAAATATACATGAGTTGTTTCTAGTGCTAAACTATAGATAGGTTGTTTTGTTCCTAAAGTATACATGGGTTGTTTTTTCCAAAGTATACATGGATTGTTTCTAGTGCTAAACTATAGATAGGTTGTTTCCACTGCTAAAGTATACATGTGTTGTTTCCAGTGCTAAACTATAGATAGGTTGTTTCTAGTGCTAAACTATAGATAGGTTGTTTCTAGTGCTAAACTATAGATAGGTTGTTTCTAGTGCTAAACTATAGATAGGTTGTTTCCACTGCTAAACTATAGATAGGTTGTTTCCACTGCTAAACTATAGATAGGTTGTTTCCACTGCTAAACTATAGATAGGTTGTTTCCACTGCTAAACTATAGATAGGTTGTTTCTAGTGCTAAAGTATACATGAGCTGTTTCTAGGGCTAAAGTATACATGGGCTGTTTCTAGGGCTAAAGTATACATGGGTTGTATCAAAGGCTGATGCATCACACCTTATTGTACGTTAAATAGTTGGGTTGTATCTAAGACTAACAGTTCACGTATCACACCTTATTGTACGTTAAATAGTTGGGTTGTATCTAAAACTAACAGTTCATGTATCACACCTTATTGTACGTTAAATAGTTGGGTTGTATCTAAAACTAACAGTTCATGTATCACACCTTATTGTACGTTAAATAGTATTAATTAAGCAAGTGTTAAGTGCTGGAAGAGAGACAGAACGTATTAATTAAGCAAGTGTTAACTGCTGGAAGAGAGACAGAACGTATTAATTAAGTAAGTGTTAAGTGCTGGAAGAGAAACAGAACGTATTAATTAAGCAAGTGTTTGGTAGCACCTTGTAACGGTTTGATATCAACTACTATGAATTCAGTAATAGCCCTAACTACAGCAGTTGGGAATACCTACGAAACGTATCGCCGGACCCTTCTTCAGGCAGAGACTTGTGATTCTAAATATTGATACACTCGCTTGAGAAAGTAAACACCTCTTTTTTTATATCAACACACCCAACATTAACAAGTGACCCTCTCTTTTTTATATCAACACACCCAACATTAGCAAGTGACCTTCTTTTTTATATCAACACACCCAAAATTAGCAAGTGACCCTCTCTTTTTATATCAACACACCCAACATTAGCAAGTGACCCTTTCTTTTTTTATATCTACACACCCAGCATTAGCAAGTGAACCTTTCTTTTCAATATCTACACACCCAATATTAGCAAGTGACCCTTTCTTTTTTATATCTACACACCCAGCATTAGCAAGTGACCCTTTCTTTTCTATATCTACACACCCAGCATTAGCAAGTGAACCTTTCTTTTCAATATCTACACACCCAGCATTAGCAAGTGACCCTTTCTTTTTATATCTACACACCCAGCATTAGCAAGTGAACCTTTCTTTTCTATATCTACACACCCAAATTAGCAAGTAACACTGTTTACGTTTCCTTATATCAACACACCCTCTGCCAGGAAGTGACACTGTCTACGTTTCTTTATATCAACATACCCTCCGTCACGAAGTGACACTGTCTACGTTTCTTTATATCAACACCCTCCGTCACGAAGTGACACTGTCTACGTTTCTTTATATCAACACACCTTCCGCCAGGAAGTGACACTGTCTACGTTTCTTTATATCAACACACCTTCCGCCAGGAAGTGACACTGTCTTCGTTTCTTTATATCAACACACCTTCCGCCAGGAAGTGACACTGTCTACGTTTCTTTATATCAACACACCTTCCGCCAGGAAGTGACACTGTTTTTCTTGAGGTTTCAATGACGTCTTTTGGCCCAAATATTCACCTATTTTTCTTCTTAGAGCGATTTGAACCATTTATTTGTATTTTCGGAAAATGCATGAAACATCATCGGATTGATAAACTTAGGTTTCCTCTTGTTACCAAAAAAAAGTAAACAAACGAAAATGTAATAGTTTCCTGGATCTTCGTGTTGCGCGACCCAGTTTACTTCCCAAAAGGTAAACACCAATTATTTGGTTTGCTCTTCTCGTTGCACGCCAACTATTGTGAGAGTTTCTACAACATTTATCGATATTAAAATCTCTCTTCTCCAGCTGCAGGAAATACGAATTGTAATTTGGAAAACTTTCATTTTCTAATACAAAAGAAGTCTCAAATACATAAACATATTTTATCTGAAAGATAAACATATTTTACCTGAAATGTAAACATGTTATATCTGAAACGTATTATATCTGAAAGATAAACATATTTTATCTGAAACGTAAACATATTTTATCTGAAACGTAAACATATTTTATCTGAAACGTAAACATATTTTATCTGAAACGTAAACATATAATATCTGAAACGTAAACATATAATATCTGAAACGTAAACATATAATATCTGAAACGTAAACATATAATATCTGAAACGTAAACATATAATATCTGAAACGTAAACATATAATATCTGAAGCGTAAACGTATTATACTGAATTGTAAACCGACTCTATCTGAATCAACTCCTAACATACTCATATCATTTAATATGATTTCAAGCTAAGTTTTACACCAACAATGTAGACAGTCTAGAAGATTGATTCTGTTTTGTTTTCACACCAATATGCCTGAATGTAGACAGTTTAGAAGATTGATTCTGTTTTGTTTTCACACCAATATGCCTGAATGTAGACAGTCTAAAAGATTGATTCTG
>NW_013676832.1:2900-10874 GCF_000517525.1 Limulus polyphemus | reverse complement strand
AAGATTGAAAGTGTTTTGTTTTACACCAACATGCCTGAATGTTGACAGTCTAGAAGATTGAAAGTGTTTTGTTTTACACCAACATGCCTGAATGTTGACAGTCTAGAAGATTGAAAGTGTTTTGTTTTCACACCAGCATGCCTGAATGTAGACAGTTTAGAAGATTGATTCTGTTTTGTTTTCACACCAATATGCCTGAATGTAGACAGTCTAAAAGATTGATACTGTTTCGTTTTTACACCAGCATGCCTGAATGTAGACAGTCTAGAAGATTGATACTGTTTCGTTTTTACACCAGCATGCCTGAATGTAGACAGTCTAGAAGATTGATACTGTCTCGTTTTCACACCAATATGCCTGAATGTAGACAGTCTAGAAGATTGATACTGTTTTGTTTTCACACCAACATGCCTGAATGTAGACAGTCTAGAAGACTGATTCTGTTTTGTTTTCACACTAGGTTTCCTAAACTTGGACAGTCTACAAGATTGATTCTGTTTTGTTTTCACACCAATATGCCTGAATGTAGACAGTCTAGAAGATTGATTCTGTTTTGTTTTCACACCAGCATGCCTGAATGTAGACAGTCTAGAAGATTGATTCTGTTTTGTTTTCACACCACATCTCCACATCTAATAATCGTATAAAAACTGTGTATTGAAACGAAATCCTTACGAAGATAATGTAATCTACGGAACTCCTTTCACAAGGTATGCATAGCAACGGAAATAGTCTATCGGTGTGGTATTTATAGCATAGAAACAGAAGTGGTCTATCGTTGTGGTAATCACGTATTTATAGTATAGAAACAGAAGTGGTCTATCGTTGTTGTAATCACGTATTTATAGTATAGAAACAGAAGTAGTCTATCGTTGTGGTAATCACGTATTTATAGTATAGAAACAGAAGTAGTCTATCGTTGTGGTAATCACGTATTTATAGCATAGAAACAGAAGTGGTCTATCGTTGTGGTAATCACGTATTTATAGTATAGAAACAGAAGTGGTCTATCGGTGTGGTATTTATAGCATAGAAACAGAAGTGGTCTATCGTTGTGGTAATCACGTATTTATAGTATAGAAACAGAAGTGGTCTATCGGTGTGGTATTTATAGCATAGCAACGGAAATAGTCTATCGGTGTGGTATTTATAGCATAGCAACGGAAATAGTCTATCGGTGTGGTATTTATAGCATAGAAACAGAAGTGGTCTATCGTTGTTGTAATCACGTATTTATAGTGTAGAAACAGAAGTGGTCTATCGTTGTTGTAATCACGTATTTATAGCATAGAAACAGAAGTGGTCTATCGTTGTGTAGAAAGTATAGTGTAGAAAGAGAAGTAGTCTATCGTTGTGGTAATCACGTATTTATAGCATAGAAACAGAAATAGTCCATCGTTGTGGTAATCACGTGACTATAGTGTAGAAACAGAAGTGGTCTATCGTTGTGGTAATCACGTGACTATAGTGTAGAAACAGAAGTAGTCTATAGTTGTGGTAATCACGTGACTATAGTGTAGAAACAGAAGAAGTCCATCGTTGTGGTAATCACGTGACTATAGTATAGAAACAGAAATAGTCTATCGTTCTGGTA
The DNA here is from genome assembly GCF_000517525.1 of Limulus polyphemus. Lineage (NCBI taxonomy): Eukaryota > Metazoa > Arthropoda > Merostomata > Xiphosura > Limulidae > Limulus > Limulus polyphemus. Next base: position 9,280 of record NW_013676832.1, on the reverse strand, counting down.
ATCACGTGACTATAGTGTAGAAACAGAAATAGTCCATCGTTGTGGTAATCACGTGACTATAGTGTAGAAACAGAAGTGGTCTATCGTTGTGGTAATCACGTGACTTTAGTATAGAAACAGAAATAGTCTATCGTTGTGGTAATCACGTGACTATAGTGTAGAAACAGAAATAGTCCATCGTTGTGGTAATCACGTGACTATAATGAAGAAGCAGAAGGGGTCTATCGTTGTGGTAATCACGTGTCTACATCATAAAGGAAGTCGTCTGGATTTATGGTAACAAAATAAAACACATCACGTGACCTGAGTTTTTCATGGCAAGTTTATAAATCCAAACCTTCTTGAAGTATAAGGTAGAAAGTTTACTATGAAATTGTTAGGATTAAAAACATGTTGTTATAGTTTAGTTTCTAGAAGTGAGGCATGTGCTACAATCACGTATAATACTCCCCTTAAGGTCCATTTTTATAGTCGTTTAAATACAAAATGGCCGAAAAAGGTGCTTCAAATGAACAATTCAAATGTGTTTTTTTTTGTAATGTAAACGATTATGTAAAACAGTTTAGTACAGTTTAAGAGACACGGTCTTTATTTCTCTCTTATGTATAAATATAATTATACATTTTTTGACCTGGCTCTTAATTTTCTAGATTTGATTTCGTTTTACTTTTTGTTGTTGTTGTTTTTTATCAAAGGAAATTACAATGGTAGTTTTATAGTATTAAATAAATATTCTTCTGTTATTCGTAATTGGTTTCGTCTATACGATCTGAGCAACAATGTAAAATTATCTACGAAACTTGATTAAGTGCACAGAAAGACAGGATACGAGTTTTTTCACACGCATGGAATGTGATTTGCATACATAATGGCCCGAAAATGATGTAATATAATACAGAATGGATTTATTAATCTACGTGTGAATAAATACAGAAATTACAGTCTCCCTGTACTTTGAGGCCGAGAGTATATCAGAAGAGTGTTGGTCAAACCCAACTATTTGATTAGCGTAGTTCAAAAATTAACGGTTCCTGTTGTTGCCTAGTTGTCTTCCCTGTAGTCTGTGAGTTCAAAATTAGGGGCGTATAGAGTTCTGGAGTACCTTCGGACGAATCTCCAAAACAAACCAAGCTAATCATATCTTCAATATATACACGATATATTCACGGAAACGATCTATACCGAAAACTCATTCGTGATATATTCTCAAAGTAACAGGAAAAAATCCATTAACGATCACATTTCATCTTCATCTAGTGACAGGATAAACAATTATTCACACATCTATCCAGTTTATTCTCCATATAGTATCAGGATAAACAATATTTAACACATCTATCCAGTTTATTTTCTATATAGTGACAGGATAAACAATAATTAACACATCTATCCAGTTTATTCTCCATATAGTGACAGGATAAACAATGATTCACACATCTATCCAGTTTATTCTCCATATAGTGACAGGATAAACAATGATTCACACATCTATCCAGTTTATTCTTCATATAGTATCAGGATAAACAATGATTCACACATCTATCCAGTTTATTCTCCACATAGTATCAGGATAAACAATAATTAACACATCTATCCAGTTTATTCTCCAAATAGTATCAGGATAAACAATAATTAACACATCTATCCAGTTTATTCTTCAAACAGTATCAGGATAAACAATAATTAACACATCTATCCAGTTTATTCTTCAAACAGTATCAGGATAAACCATAGTCAAGGATTAACTGAATTATGTTTCAGTTCCTTCATATCTTCCTGTCTGAGTTGTGAATTATTTCTTATCATTAAGTTCTGAAATGTTAAAAGTAGTTCGTTTTTTGACATCTGTGAATGTCAGTCATTGTTTTATCCATGTTAATACGAATGTCAGTCATTGTTTTATTCATCTTACTACGAATGTCTGTCATTGTTTTATTCATGTTACTACGAATGTCAGTCATTGTTTTATTCATGTTACTACGAATGTCAGTCATTGTTTTATTCATGTTACTACGAATGTCTGTCATTGTTTTATTCATGTTACTACGAATTTCAGTCATTGTTTTATTCATCTTACTGAGAATGTCAGTCATTGTTTTATCCATGTTACTACGAATGTCAGTCATTGTTTTATTCATCTTACTGTGAATGTCAGACATTGTTTTATCAATGTTACCGTGAATGCCAATCATTGTTTTATTCATCTTATTGTGAATGTCAGCCATTGTTTTATTAATGTTACTACGAATGTCAGTCATTGTTGTATTCATCTTACTGAGAATGTCAGTCATTGTTTTATTCCATCTTACTGTGAATGTCAGTCATTGTTTTATTCATCTTAATGTGAATGTCAGTAATTGTTTTATGCATCTTACTGTGAATGTCAGTCATTGTTTTATTCATGTTACTACGAATGTCAGTCATTGTTTTATCCATGTTACTACGAATGTCAGTCATTGTTTTATCCATGTTACTACAAATATCAATAATTGTTTTATTCACGTGATTACAAATATTAAGCATTGTATTATTCATGTCAATAAGAATGTTAACACGCTCTTACTTTCTTGGAATAACGTTTAGAATGCTCTGGTTTTAAGAATAGGTCCTTAGAAATAACGATTGACTTTCAAATATATATATATCAGAATTAGTTTTTACATAATATATTTCGTCTTTCCTTCGCTTCTCTGTATTTTATTTTTTTTTAGTTTCTGCTGAAAGCTTTGTATGAGCCAAATCTAACTGAGTCTGCAAAAGTCGTATGTTTCGGCAGTCAGTATTTTCTTGATATTCGTAATTGCATTTTTACTAAGACACCTAAACTTCTTTTTTTAAGCATCCTCTCTCTCTCTCTGCAGACACCTAAATTTATTTATATTTCAAAATTTCGCGATGTACAAATACTTTTCGAAACATACACTCTCCTTAGACACTATTTCCAATTACTAGAACTCCACACACACCCCTTTTAAGTAAAGTTCTATCGAAAACTAGGCCTGTAGTTCTTTCCAGACACGACATTTCTTAAGACCCCTAAATCTACATTGTTGCAAATTTACATAAACATTTTCAGAAATCGTCATTGTTTTAAAATTACTTGCACAATATTCATCAAATATTTTTATAAGAGAATTTTCAGGCACCTGTTAATAATTATTTTAAAATTACACAAACTATTTCAGACACCTTAATCAAAATGGTTTCAAAATTACAGACTATTTTCAGACACCTAAATCTACTGTTTTAAAATTGCAGGCTATTTTCATACACATATATCTACTGTTTTAAAATCGTAGACTATTTTCCGACCTCTAATTCTGCATAATTTCAAATTACAGCCCATGTTTTTAGAACAAGCCGTAAAATAAAGTTAATGCTGTGTTTATTTTAAACTGTTTACACATCACATATTTCATATTTTGTACATGTTAAACGGTCCCTTAGATTAAGAAATATTTCAGCACGCTATGTCTTTTAATCTCTTCCTCAACATTTCCGGAAAATTAGCATAAAATAGACTTGCAACTGTACGTATATTGAAATATGAGTTTCAGTTCTCTTGATTTAATGACTTCGCTTTAGGTTCAACTTCCTGAAATATATTTTATGATGTTTTACGTATAGTTCACTACATTCTTTATGGTACATCTAATTTTACATCACTTTATTGAGTTCAATAAATCTTTTTATTTCATTAATGAAAATATCAACTAAGCAAGTCTGATCGAAGAGTGTGAGTAGACCTAAGTAAGTCTGTCTGCAGAGTGTAGGTAAGCCTAAGCATGTCTGTACGTAGGGTGTAAGTAAACATAAGCATGTCTGTCTGTAGGGTGTAAGTAAACCTAAGCATGTCTGTCTGTAGGGTGTAAGTAAACCTAAGCATGTGTCAAATGGTCAGCTTTTTAACACGCCCTTCTGATTTCTGATATGTACTCTCGTAGCAAATGGTCAGATTTTTAACATTCTCTTTTCATTTCTGAATTCACCAAAAGAAAAAAAAAAACGTCTGAAAATAACAACACCGTTATTAAAGTTTGGCGCTTCACGAGATTATCCTGAGAAATGACACGTGACGCACGCTATTGGTTGCCATTTCACTAATGAATGATAACGACTCTTGAGACACGCCCCACTGAATTTAATCCAGTCCTAGTCCACACGCAAACACGTAGTATTTAATCAAATGCCATCAATAATTCATTAGGAACAGCCACTACCAGTGGGATATTGGGGGGGGGGGAATTCCCCACAATATTGCATGATGGTTAGTACATGTCTGGTGTTTATATTTATTTTCTTGGGGGGGGGGGGAGGTGGAAATGATTCCATTTCGTGAACGACTAGTTCTTACAAGTCAATAAAGATGGTGTATCCTAGAAGTTTCACCAAATAACCTTATGTGATTACATTCTATGCTTGGTAACCGTAAAAATAAGATAAAAGCATTCGAGACGACAACAGTCCTTCATAAGGTGACATAAATAAATAAAAGCTTCAGAAGATCTTTCCAGTTTAACACTCTAGTGAACAATAAGAATAACACTCCAGTGAACAATATGAATAACACTCTAGTGAGCAATATGAATAACACTCTAGTGAACAATAAGAATAACACTCTAATGAACAATATGAATAACACTCCAGTGAACAATATGAATAACACTCCAGTGACCAATATGAATAACACTCCAGTGAACAATAAGAATAACACTCTAATGAACAATATGAATAACACTCCAGTGAACAATATGAATAACAATCCAGTGACCAATATGAATAACAATCCAGTGAACAATATGAATAACACTCTAGTGAACAATATGAATAACACTCCAGTGACCAATATGAATAACAATCCAGTGAACAATATGAATAACACTCTAGTGAACAATATGACTAACACTCTAGTGAACAATATGAATAACACTCCAGTGAACAATATGAATAACACTCTAGTGAACAATATGACTAACACGCTAGTGAACAATATGACTAACACTCCAGTGACCAATATGAATAACACTCCAGTGAACAGTATGAATAACACTCTAGTGAACAGTATGAATAACACTCTAGTGAACAATATGAATAACACTCCAGTGAACAATATGAATAACACTCCAGTGAACAGTATGAATAACACTCCAGTGAACAGTATGACTAATACTCTAGTGAACAATATGAATAACACGTTAGTGAACAATATGACTAACACTCCAGTGAACAGTATGAATAACACTCTAGTGAACAATATGAATAACACTCCAGTGAACAGTATGAATAACACTCCAGTGAACAGTATGAATAACACTCTAGTGAACAGTATGAATAACACTCTAGTGAACAGTATGAATAACACTCCACTGAACAGTATGAATAACACTCTAGTGAACAGTATGAATAACACTCCAGTGAAACAGTATGAATAACACTCCAGTGAAACAGTATGAATAACACTCTAGTGAACAATATGAACATCCAGATACAGTATGACCTCTTTAGAAACACTAACAATAAAAAATCCAAACGAACAGATTTGATTTTTATCTAACCATTTCTTAAACTAAAACAAATAACACATTAGCAATCAAGTAATAACGAGAAAGTGCTGAGTGAGTGGCAAATTTACAGACTTTTAACACTCAATCCGGGATTTGATTTCATTGGCGGACAGTGCGAAGTTAACCCTACTGTGATTTCTAGCCAGTTGGAAGTGTGTTTTGTTTTACAGATGCATGAAGAACAATAATAAGAAATAGAATTATAACCTAGCATGACCCGGTAGTTAGACCTGGCATGACCCAGTGGATAGGCTTGGCGTGCCCCGGTGGTTAAACCTGGCATGATTCGGTAGTTAGACCTGGCATGATCCGGTAGTTAGGCCTGGCGTGATTTGGTGGTTAAACCTGGCATGACCCAGTGGATAGGCTTGGCGTGACCCGGTAGTTAGACCTGGCATGACCTGGTGGTTAAACCTGGCATGACCTGGTGGTTAAACCTAGCATGACCCGGTAGTTAGACCTGACATGACCCAGTGGATAGGCTTAAGTGACTCGGTGGTTAGACCTGGCATGACTCGGTAGTTAGACCTGGCATGATTCGGTAGTTAGGCCTGGCATGATTCGGTAGTTAGGCCTGGCATGATCCGGTAGTTAGGCCTGGCGTGACTCGGTGGTTAGACCTGGCATGATTCGGTAGTTAGACCTGGCATGATTTGGTAGTTAGACCAGGCATGACTCGGTAGTTAGGCCTGGCATGACTCGGTAGTTAGACCTGGCATGATTTGGTAGTTAGGCCTGGCATGATCCGGTAGTTAGGCCTGGCATGATCCGGTAGTTAGGCCTGGCGTGACTCGGTAGTTAGACCTGGCATGACCT
>NW_013676832.1:0-1900 GCF_000517525.1 Limulus polyphemus | reverse complement strand
CATGACTCGGTAGTTAGACCTGGCATGATTTGGTAGTTAGGCCTGGCATGATCCGGTAGTTAGGCCTGGCATGATCCGGTAGTTAGGCCTGGCGTGACTCGGTAGTTAGACCTGGCATGATTTGGTAGTTAGACCAGGCATGACTCGGTAGTTAGGCCTGGCATGATTCGGTAGTTAGACCTGGCATGATCCGGTAGTTAGGCCTGGCATGACCCAGTGGATAGGCTAATGACATCTTCAGAAACAACAACATATCTTAAAAAGAACATAAAGACATGCCAATACATGTCTTCAGAAACCATCAATACATACTAATAATATCTTCAGAAACAACGTCTTCATATGTTGAAAGATTTTTTTTACGATCGTAGAAACTATACAACAATGTTTTAGCTATGTTTTGATGGATAATGTATCTGCAATAATAAAAATGCAACGATTGGCCCACAGAACAGTTTCTTTTGGTCTGATGGATGTATTTGTATTCAATATTTGTAACTGGTTATTCTAATCCAATACAAAATTGTCATGCTATCTTAATAGATTGTTCACACACTAAAACAGTCTAACTTGCAATCGTTAGATTGTTCACAAACTAAAACAGTCTAACTTGCAATCGTTAGATTGTTCACAAACTAAAACAGTCTAACTTGCAATCGTTAAATTGTTCACAAACTAAAACAGTATAACGTGTAATCGTTAGATTGTTCACACACTAAACAGTATAATGTGTAATCGTTAGATTGTTCACACACTAAAACAGTTTAATGTGTAATCGTTAGATTGTTCACACACTAAAACAATATAATGTGTAATCGTTAGATTGTTCACACACTAAAACAGTTTAATGTGTAATCGTTAGATTGTTCACACACTAAAACAGTTTAATGTGTAATCGTTAGATTGTTCACACACTAAAACAGTATAATGTGTAATAGTTAGATTGTTCACACACTAAACAGTATAATGTGTAATAGTTAGATTGTTCACACACTAAACAGTATAATGTGTAATCGTTAGATTATTCACACACTAAACAGTATAATGTGTAATCGTTAGATTGTTCACAAATAAAACAGTTTAATGTGTAATCATTAGATTGTTCACAATGTAAAACAGTATAATGGGTAATCGTTAGATTGTTCACACACTAAAACAGTATAATGTGTAATAGTTAGATTGTTCACACACTAAACAGTATAATGTGTAATCGTTAGATTGTTCATACACTAAACAGTATAATGTATAATCGTTAGATTGTTCACACACTAAAACAGTTTAATGTGTAATCATTAGATTGTTCACAAAGTAAAACAGTATAATGGGTAATCGTAAGATTGTTCACACACTAAACAGTATAAGTGTAATCGTTAGATTGTTCACACACTAAACAGTATAATGTGTAAGCGTTATATTGTTCACACACTAAACAGTATAATGTGTAATCGTTAGATTGTTCACACACTAAACAGTATAATGTGTAATCGTTATATTGTTCGCACACTAAAACAGTTTAATGTGTAATCATTAGATTGTTCACAAACTAAAACAGTATAACGTGTAATCGTTAGATTGTTCACACACACTAAAACAGTTTAATGTGTAATCATTAGATTGTTCACACACTAAAACAGTTTAATGTGTAATCGTTAGATTGTTCACACACTAAAACAGTATAATGTGTAATCGTTAGATTGTTCACACACTAAAACAGTATAATGTGTAATCGTTAGATTGTTCACACACTAAACAGTATAATGTGTAATCGTTAGATTGTTCACACACACTAAAACAGTATAATGTGTAATCATTAGATTGCTCACAAACTAAAACAGTATAACGTGTAATCGTTAGATTGTTCACACACACTAAAACAGTATAATGTGTAATCATTAGATTG
>NW_013676831.1:14138-15201 GCF_000517525.1 Limulus polyphemus | reverse complement strand
TGAGATATGAAATCTGTTAACGCCTACATTCACCTGATACAAATAACAAACACGTAATGAGATATGAAGTGAATGTAGACGTTAACATTGACAATGTGTTGGTTGATAAAGTATATGAAACGATCTTGTATCATGTTGACAATGTGTTGGTTGATAAAGTATATGAAACGATCTTGTATCATGTTAACAATGTGTTGGTTGATAAGTATATGAAACGATCTTGTATCCTGTTGACAATGTGTTGGTTGATAAGGTATATGAAACGATCTTGTATCCTGTTGACAATGTGTTGGTTGATAAGGTATATGAAACGATCTTGTATCCTGTTGACAATGTGTTTTGTTGATTGTTTTAGAATCTTGTGTAAAGCTACACAAGGACTATCTGATCATAGCTTGTTGAAGGTAAACTACAGGGAAGGCATTTAGTGAACAGCACCTTCCGCTAACTCTTTGGCTACTCTTGTCTGACCGAAAAGTGAGAATTGACCGTTACTCTTATGACTCATCCACAGATTCATAGTTTTATTATTAGTAAAGTTTGATCACATGAAATATTTCACAGAGTACTTAATGGGGATGTTGGGTGTAAACACTGGATACAAATAACATTTGTTAACGCCTACATTCACTTCATATCTCATTACGTGTTCTGATACAAATAACATTAAAGTATATGAAACGATCTTGTATCATGTTGACAATGTGTTGGTTGATAAAGTATATGAAACGATCTTGTATCATGTGTGTTGGTTGATTTGTCAACATGATACAAGATCGTTTCATATACTTTATCAACCAAACACATTGTCAACATGATACAAGATCGTTTCATATACTTTATTAACCAACACATTGTCAACATGATACAATATCGTTTCATATACTTTATTAACCAACACATTGTCAACATGATACAAGATCGTTTCATATACTTTATCAACCAAACACATTGTCAACATGATACAAGATCGTTTCATATACTTTATTAACCAACACATTGTCAACATGATACAAGATCGTTTCATATACTTTATCAACCAACACATTGTCAACATGATACA
>NW_013676831.1:8044-13478 GCF_000517525.1 Limulus polyphemus | reverse complement strand
CTACATTCACTTCATATCTCATTACGTGTTCTGATACAAATAACATTTGTTAACGTCTACATTCACTTCATATCTCATTACGTGTTCTGATACAAATAACATTTGTTAACGCCTACATTCACTTCATATCTCATTACGTGTTCTGATACAAATAACATTTGTTAACGTCTACATTCACTTCATATCTCATTACGTGTTTCTTAACCTGGTTTTTTGTTGTTGTTTTTTTTTTGTTTGCTTCTTCACTAAAAATATCGTAGAATTGAAGAAGCAAACGTTTTGAAACAACGTTCTATAACTGTGTAGAAATGAATGTTCTTGCTTATCTAAACGATAATAGGGTTTTGCATCAAACATCGTTTTAAAGTTTCCGTTGATCATTGAAAAAAAAATCCCGATTGAATGACAAATAAAAAGTTTAAAACGTTATTGCACGTGATTTATATCATATTTATTTCACTTCCAGGTCTGGTTGTTTCAACAAAAAACTTTATGTATCTCTTATTTCTATTTCTCGCTCAGATGCTCTTCACTTTTCCACTTGATTGGCGAATATAGGCGGATGTCATCTTGCAGGACGGGGTTTCTAGAGGCGAGATGGGCAAGGCTTTATTACAATAGGTCAGCTGTAGCAATACGCTATCATCCTTTCAATATACACAACAGAGTTTAATTCTACCACACGGCATCGTCAGCTGGGTCCACTCAACATGAAAACATGAATGTCACGCGCCCTTTCTACGCTTCACGGGCTTTGAACAGCTGCCAGAAATATATATATATATATATATCATAAAATCTGAAAACATTTAAACTCCTTTCCTTCTGCACATATTTCCACGTTTGTGTGTAATACCTTCATGTCGTTTTTGCTCCGAGTAACAAGCAGTTGTATTAAAACTAAAAATTCGATCATCGTCAGTTCAATTTTTTAAAAAAAGTAAGATGTATTAGGTTGAATCTATAAAACTGTAACTATCGGTCAGTATTTAACGGCAAGACTTCACAATGGATTATCTACGTTGTGACCATCGCAGGGATCAAATCCCGAATTTTAGCGAGGGCATTTGTGAGACATGTATTTGGTAAAATCAGTAATCTAATCAATAAATTCCAACTCGGTATTAAACGGACTGGCGGTTGAAGTAGTGTTAAAAGTTACAAACGTTTGATCTGTGAAACTGTTAATTAACTTAATAATATTGAACTGTCTGAATTTGTTTTAACAACTTTCTTGGGTGCTGTGGACTTGATTCAAGTATCTTCAACTGTACATAAAAAAAAACGAAACCCATAATGACTTGAAACGTAATATCACAACTTTGATACTTTCTTAATAAGCTCATTTACAATGTTGTCTGTTGAATTTTTCAACATTAACAGAGCAGTCAACAAAGACAACACCACTTACAAGACTGACACTACAATTAACTCTCGCAGCCTTAAAGGTGTTAAAATATTAATTTTTCCCCATGTTACACTTAAAGGTTGTACACTGTCACCAGTTAAATACAGGACAAAACAAAGGATATAAACTACTCTTAATGTTTCTTTCACAAGTTTCACGCAAAGTTACATAAAGTGCTTTGTAATTTTGAACTGATTGAGGGAAACAGTACAAATAATCATTTCTTGAACTACTCGTTTCTGACAATATGGCGCACCCACTTCCCCGAACCATGAGCCATCGGGTTCACATTCCGGTACGCTAAGCATCAGGCTACACCAATGTCCCTTACCACGAACGCTACTCACTAGAAACAGTATGTCCACAATAATGTCTCTTACGCTAACAGTGTACATCACTGTTTAGGGTAAAAAACAACCTCAGATACCATTAAAATCCACCATTTTCAGTGAAAACGTTTCCAAGGGGCAAGCCCCCGTACTCTCCATTATGGTTTCATCAGTCATTTCCTTTTCCCTCCAAAATTAGTATCCCTTTATAGATTTCTACCTACGTTCTTCATTACGTCGTCTAGATCCAACTAAAATATTCAGTAAAGACGAACTTTTTGTATTTTCCCTTGAGTGAAGAGTGAATGATATCTAGATATCAAACAAACTTACATTCTCTGTCAGAATAAACAAACAAAACCTTCACATTTTACCGTTAATAAGTCGCTATATGCTGTACTTCTTTAAATTCCAGCTGTTCCTTTTCTCCACAGTAAATAATTGTTGAAATAAGATGTACGAACTGATTGATGGTTAGGTAAAGAGTCACTTATTAAAATGGTTTTCTTTCTTTGTTTAAGTATTTATATATTAATGTGTGTATATATGAAATATTATATATGTATGCTATTGAAATGTGTAATCTTTGCTAAGATGGTTTGTTTATCGTTTATTTGTTGTTAAGCGCAAATTTACATAGTTATTTCAGAGCAGAGTCCCAACCCTAAATTTTAGTTTACAAGTCTTCTAACTTACCTTTGAGCCACCAGAGGGCGTACTAAGATTGCATTTAATAATAACGTTTGTTTGTTGTTGAGAGCAAAGCTACACACTGAGCTGTCTGTGCTCAGCGCGTTTAGTGTATCAAAATCCAATATTAGCGCTCTAAGCATTCAAACTTTCCTTTGATCCACCAGATGGCGTGGTAGTATTGCATCTAATAATAATATACACAGATATTCTGATTCCACTGCTTGATCGAACTTTGCTACTTAATAGTGTTTATAAGATGTTATATGAGTAATGCTTTCAGTTGATATTGAGTCACAGCTCTTGATGGACTTTGACTGTTATTCAACCATCAAACACTCAAGACTTCACACATCAAACTCTTGTTGATAAAGTTCTAGCTTCCATCACAAATCCCTTAAATCACGACTTTAAACTATTAGATTTTTTAATGATTCTAACAAAATATACTCAGACTATACAGAATGACACAGCTAATTTCATGTATAAACATATTTTACAAAACAAAGCACCGATTAGTCTCTCACGAGCTAAATCTAAATTTGTCTTCCATTTGTGTAATAAAGGTGAGAATTATTAACGGCTACTATCACGTGACCTACTGCGTGTATCAAATAAGAAATGAAGTACAGTGTTCCATAATTCAAACAGAAGGTCCACAATACGGTTTTCTCGGTTCCAAAACTCACAAGGTGAGGCACTGCAGCCTTAAACGTTCATAACGAAGGGGGCGAAACTGGCCTTGATTATTTACCCTTAACCCAGCACCCTGCACGAACCCATGGCAGCTTTACGGGGAAGGGCGTTACTTGAATTTTCGTTTTGTTAGACTGTCTGGTTTGAGATGACTTCATCTTGGTATATCAGGTGTTCCTGGAAATAACTCTGAGCTCTAGAAACGAGAAAAGTGTGCTAATCTTAAGCCTATAAAAACAATGTTTATTTCGATCGTGTATTTCTTCCATGAATATAATATCAACTCCAGTTACTAAATTATAACGACGACGACTGTTAACAAGTCAGCCTACATTCATCTGGCTAATTTTACTACATTACTATCTTGATTTTGAAGCTCATATCGCGTGACATTTATAGACTTATCACAGATATATGAGCAAAAGGTACAGTAAGGTGTAAGTAAAATCTTTGAGAATGAATACGTCGTACAGATTACAGATAATTGTACGTTCCTGCAAACATCACGGGTGGATAACCCGGCATACCGACTGTTTACGTCACAATGTAAACATCTCTAAGAGATGTGATAATTGTACGTTCCTGCAAACATCACGGGTGGATAACCCGGCATACCGACTGTTTACGTCACAATGTAAACATCTCTAATAGATGTGATAATTGTACGTTCCTGCAAACATCACACGTGGATAACCCGGCATACCGACTGTTTACGTCACAATGTAAACATCTCTAATAGATGTGATAATTATACGTTCCTGCAAACATCACAAGTGGATATCCTGGCATACCGACTGTTTACGTCACAATGTAAACATCTCTAATAGATGTGATAATTGTACGTTCCTGCAAACATCACGGGTGGATAACCCGGTATACCGACTGTTTACGTCACAATGTAAGCATCTCTTAAGTGTGTCCAAAGTCACAAACGTAGGGATACCAGATTTCCAGAATGAAAAACTGGGACACCTCTGAATCAGCTTAAATTATAACAACACGCTTTTTACAATATCTAAATAACCTGGTGTTTAGTACATTACATTTTAAAACCACAGACAAAAAAAAATGGTTAAAAGCTTATGTAATTAAAAACCTGCCTTTTGAACCTACTCAAACCTAAACCTGCCTTTTGAACCTACTCAAAAGAAATACATTGCTTCTTCATTTTCTTTTTTCTGATCAGCTTCTAATCTCTTCTCCTGCGGCTGCCTAATGACAGATTAGGTTACGAAAAAACAGCAGAGAAATAATGTACCGTGTGATCTGTTTTTCTCAGGCGATTCTCCAAGTAAAAGTTAAAAGAGCCATGTATAATGGAAAATCGTACATATCAAACTCATACTGAGGTACAGAGATATTGGAACAGTTCAATACTTATATTGTTTCTGATCGAAGGGATAAGGCTAAAAATTAGAGCGACCCCAGTTCTACCGAGACTTCTGGTAACCCTAACTAGACAAGCAAATATAAATGCTCTTTAAAAGCAGTTTATACACGGTCGAGTCATTTTCCGATTGATATTGAGGTGTTTTTGTTAAACTTTAATATTTTTTCTTACAACAAAATAACATCAACAATGTTGTTAACCACCCTGTTTTACATTAGATTATAAGAGCATTTCAGTCAGAAAAACCACCACACCTACCACATGTTGCGTAGTTGGTGGATTTATTTCACTCGGTACACTTAAGACAGATTTTTCTAACGATATCCGAGCTTGTAGAGAAGTCTACCCAGCCAGACGATAAATTATCTTCGGAAATTAAGGCTTATGTTGCGATTTAAAAAATATAAGTCCTCCTTTAAGGAAAGACATATGTCGTCATCATACAATCAACGAATGGAAAGCGAGAGAAACTGGGTGATAGATCAAAGAAAGGACTATTGGATAAGCTGGTAAAATGCCACAAACGTTAAACGTAAGACAATTGGATGAGCTGGTAAAATGCCGCAAACGTTAAACGTGACACTATTGGATAAGCTGGTAGAATGCCACAAACGTTAAACGTAAGCACTATTGGATAAGCTGGTAGAATGCCACAAACGTTAAACGTAAGACTATTGGATAAGCTGGTAAAATGCCACAAACGTTAAACGTGACACTATTGGATGAGCTGGTAAAATGCCACAAACGTTAAACGTGACACTATTGGATAAGCTGGTAAAATGCCACAAACGTTAAACGTGACACTATTGGATAAGCTGGTAGAATGCCACAAACGTTAAACGTGACACTATTGGATAAGCTGGTAAAATGCCACAAACGTTAAACGTGACACTATTGGATAAGCTGGTAGAATGCCACAAA
>NW_013676831.1:0-7520 GCF_000517525.1 Limulus polyphemus | reverse complement strand
TGTACCAATCATCAAGAAAAGTAGTATTTGATGAGACGAGACAACATCCAGTGAGTCCTTGTTGTACCAATCATCAAGAAAAGTAGTATTTGATGAGACGAGACAACATCCAGTGAGTCCTTGTTGTACCAACCATCAAGAAAAGTAACATATGATGAGACGAGACAACATCCAGTGAGTCCTTGTTGTACCAATCATCAAGAAAAGTAGCATATGATGAGACGAGACAACATCCAGTGAGTCCTTGTTGTACCAATGATCAAGAAAAGTAGCATATTATGAGACAACATCCAGCGAGTCCTACTAGAGGTCCAAATAGAATACCAAGAACAGAGTGGATAACAAATGTTAAAGAGTGGACTGAGATAATAAAATATGAAGACCAGGTGTGGAGGATTGTGACAGCCAACCTTCCCGAGGAAGACGGCACATGATGATGATGATGACTTCCATTCTTACAAATGTTTATATTAACATTGAACAATAAACACAATCGTTAGAACATATGTCATATCAAGGAAATATACATACTGAAGATTCCCAGACCTGATCTACTTGGAGACACCCGGACTAATAACAAACTTGCACACTTGATCTGGATAAAACGGATAATGAGAAACGAAACTCTTAACCCCAAGCTTGCTCTGTGAAGGCCACTTTTCGCGCCTAACCGTGTGCTCGTCACTGTTGTTCCTCCACAAACTTTCAGTTGTCCTATACAGAACCATATGTTCCTCATTGTAGTTCCTGCACAAAATTTAGCAGCTTCTGATCTTTATATTTGTGTATTTATGTATGTGTCTAAAACCCAAAACACCTAAAGATAATGAACACATAGTTCTATTATTACGTCGCCACTTTTCAAGACAATTTTTGGTGCTTCGTCTCACTTAGTTGTAAAACGCGCTCTGTAGAATATTTTTCATTGGTTATATCTTATTATTTAACCTGGTGATCAAAGATATCGTCGTGGACACTGACACAGTTGAAGAGGCATGAGTTTGGATGGGCGTTAATTATTTAAACAAAACCTAACCTTTCGATCGATCGTGACCTGTGATAATGCAGCTTTTAATTCAATCAGGTTGTTGCCGAGACTTGAACTCGGGGCGTCTCCGTCATGCCTGTCAAATGCAGGTGACGATTTTGCATGCTTGGTTGCTGTGTATTTTAAAACGGAATGGAATCGTCTTGTCAGTCTGATCTAGCCTAAAGGTTCTAGTTAAGACTGTCCTGGACAATATGTTGGTTTGACTGCTTAGTAAGAAGTTATGAATCTTTCTACGACAGCGGGTGATAAGTTTCCCGCTATAAACGAGGAGTAAATGAGTCAAAACATCTATAAAATTCGTGAGGACATTTGTAATTAGAGAAAAAAAAGATTTGTTTAACGTTTCTGAAATAAATCACACGATCACCTGATGTATGGCTGACACACAGTTTTATAGAACGTGTTGGATTTATCTTTAGAAAGGCAATAACAGTTCTAAAAATACCTTCTTTGTTCTCACTGCAGCTAGAAAGAAGTTACTGCAGTTTACAATCATTAACTCCCAATATTTTAAAAATACTGCGCGTGAAAATTGAAGTTTATTATTAACATTTTACTTTCAAATAGATGTATAATCACACAGACAGACACACACACATATGAAGGTCTGAAATATTACACACATTTTCTTGGATAACAAAGTAAAATAGAATAACAAAACCTTCATAAGTTGTGATCTGCAATGAGAGACAAGATAAGTAGTTGAATCGGTTACATTCGAACACCTCCTGCATTACTTGATAGTTGCACCTTATATTCAGTTAATGTTTCTCAAACTTAAAATAACCTGACATTATTGGGTCATGATAAATATTAATATTGTTTATCAACAATAAACACTAGAAACTACGGTTTTGGTTTTGGTATTCGGTTAAAGCTACACTAGGGTATCTGTAGTAGATGTTCCTAATCCTGACTAGAGATAAGACAGCTTAGTCAACAACACTTATACTGGAGACACGTGAAGTACTCTTGTTTCATCGAATAAATATTAATATTGTTTATCAACAATAAACACTAGAAACTACGGTTTTGGTATTCCGTTAAAGCTACACTAGGGTATCTGTAGTAGATGTTCCTAATCCTGACTAGAGATAAGACATTAGTCAACAACACTTACACTGAAGACACGTGAAGTACTCTTGTTTCATCGAATACTGTGATTTGACCATCACCCATGAACCTGATAGGAAGGAGTGCGTTTTTGTGGCAAAGGAACGATGACCACTCAAATTCGCGTTCCGAGCACACTAACTACAGAGCCACGCCCGGCCAAAAAATCTAATTATATGCACAGCTAATTAAAAGAACCGGACAAGTGCAAGAGTTCACTGGCCACAGTTATGCTAACAGTTTAAAAGATTAAGCGCTTCTAAATGTAGAGTCAACCACTAGATGGCTCCCACAACACAAGTCCATGTGGGAACTTCGTAACCTCATAGGTGTTGGAGAATATTAACTATCTACTTTTTAATTTACATCATTTCAAAAACAACTATGTCGAACCACAATGTAGAGCTAAGATTCTGTAGTTCGAGTCTCGTTACCGCCAAAAAATGAAATCGCGTTCCCCAATTTTGAGCTGTGGGAGAATTATAAGACTGAAGGTGAAATCCTACTTTTCGGTCTGATAAAAACAATCTAAGATCTGGGAGGGTGTTGCCTAGCGACTTTCCTTCCCGTCTATCATTTTAAAAGTAAGAACGCTAGGGCAGCTAGCTAGTCTTCTTGCAGCTTTGCGCGAAATCCAGTAAACAAACAATTATAAGGAACTTTTTGTTTTTTTTCACCATCAAGAGGGATTTCATATAACGCGAAACTTTGTTTTAATTAGATCAGTACCTAAATGATTACCTTAAATGGGACAATCCTTAAGTTACAGTAGGATAGAAACTTATACTAGGCGTGGTCTAGTGTAAGAACTATTAATTCATTGGTATTTTTGATACATTATATATGAATATAAGTTTAAATCAAGCCATACACAATTAACTTTTTTAAATAATCTGGTCACGTTTTGTTAAAATACTTTTATTTCAGCCTCATGTATCAGAGTGTTAATGTCACTATACGGATATAGTCAGCACTAACAATACTAGAAAATCAGTATTGATGTCTGAAGGAATACTTCCCTGCGTATTCTGCCGATTTTGTTCCTTGATGATTTGCCATCCTTCTCATTATCAGTGAAATGTAATCTATCATTTTCACTTTAGACTCCATAACTGTCTTATTAAATATTTATCTATTCTGATATTTTCTGACACTCGTCGTCCAGCAAGTGCAGACGCCATCAAAGTAACATGAATATTAAGGAATCTAAAAAGATTGTTGTTGTTTGTTATTAAGCACAAAGCTACACAAAGGACTATCTATGCCCTGCCCACCATGAATATGTAAAATTCGGTTTCTAGCAGACATCCCGCTGGGAGACAAATAAAAAGATGCGGATTTCAACAGATAATTGAAACGAACCGAAATTACGCAAAAAACAACAACAACAAAAAAGAAACACGAAATCGAGAGGATTACATGACTAGAGACTTGTTAAAAGTTCAGTAGTTGGCTAATTCTGTAACACTAGTTAGACATAGCATGCAATGCTTTATCGGGTATGAGAAGATATTAGCTATGGGAGTGAAAGGATCAGGGACCTATTGTTATGCTGTGGGAGTGAAAGGATCAGGGACCTATTGTTACGGTATGGCAGTGAAAGGATCAGGGGCCTGTTGTCACGCTGTGGGAGTGAAAGGATCAGGGACCTATTGTTACGGTATGGGAGTGAAAGGATCAGGAGCCTCTTGTCACGCTGTGGGAGTGAAAGGATTAGGGACGGACCTGTTGTCACGGTATTGGAGTGAAAGGATTAGGGACCTATTGTCACGGTATGGGAGTGAAAGGATCAGGGACCTATTGTTACGGTATGGGAGTGAAAGGATCAGGAGCCTCTTGTTACGCTGTGGAACAACTTTTTACATTTACATTGAAACTACCCCTTTTCACTTACATGAGTAATTATTTTTCAAACAATATTTCGGCTTTGAGCCCCCCCTAGTGGCACAGCGGTATGTCTGCGGACATATACCGCTAGAAACCGGGTTTCGATATCCGTGGTGGGCAGAGCACAGATAGCCCATTGTGTAGCTTTGTGCTTAATAATAAACATAAACATGGACTTTGAGGAAAATTAAAATTTCAAATGTTAATTTTTCATTTGTTCATAAAACATTGACAAAAGGATTTTAATTTTCATTTGAAGTAGAATTCTATTCCAGATTCCTTAATTTCATCGTCAAAAATGTAACATTTTTATTAATCCTAAGTTGTGTTTATTATTGGAAGTTGAACAACTGTAACGACTGACTGAAAAAATAACAAAAACGATACTTGTTTATAAAAGCTCGAGCCGCTAGGGCTCACATTTATTTAGAACAATATCTAAATGAAGACGTAGATTTGGGCGTTCCGCAAGAGGATGTCTAATGAATAATTTATGCCGTTGTTTTCTTGCTTCTACTCTCGAATATTCATTAGACTAGCCTTCTTCCATCTAACCTCAATGCTGAATCTCAAATCGGTTAAAAGGGTCACCAGATGGCGCTAATTACTCTATTAGGTCGTACTTAATGATACCACTCAATTGCATCTAACCACCTCTCTAGTGGCATACTTATGATAAATGGTTCCGTTTTTTTACAATTTTTTTCATCTGCTTCATAATTATCATAAAGATTAATTACAGTACATTAAAAGGTATATTATTAGTTTACAATGTATAGATATTTTGTGTTTAAACGGAGCGATCTACATTTTTTTTAACATATTCACATGCAAGGTTGTCACGCCCCAAGTCACAATTTCCTAATCGAGACACCACAAAACACTGCGTATAGGCGAGATAATTACTTACAGTCGAAGCTAGAATTCGCAAGCGAGGACCACCAATTGAGAATGAAATAAGAATGTTGAAATTCTAGAGTACAAGTTTTAATCAACTTTAAATAGTTGTTTTTCTGAAATGATACAAACAATTAGAGACAAATATAAACCAATATGATCAGAACAGGTGTGTGACATGTAATCTGTGCTAGTCACACACAAGTTGTGTGTGCTAGCATGGATTACAGCTCAAACACCTGTTCTGATCATAATCCCAGAGTAACAAATCAGGTGAGAAACTTGTGTGTGCTAGCATGGATTACATGTCACACACCTGTTCTCATCATAGGCCTAGTGTTACAAATCAGATGGGATAGTATCCCATCTGATTTGTAACACTAGGCCTATGATGAGAACAGGTGTGTGACATGTAATCTGTGAAAGTACTAACAACAATGGAGAACTGGTTGAAATCAGATTGGTCCTTAGCTGTAAAAGTATTAACAACAATGAAGAACTGGTTGAAATCAGATTGGTCCTTAGCTGTAAAAGTATTAACAACAATGGAGAACTGGTTGAAATCAGATTGGTCCTCTAGTTGTAAAAGTATTAACAACAATGGAGAACTGGTTGAAATCAGATTGGTCCTTAGCTGTAAAAGTACTAACAACAATGGAGAACTGGTTGAAATCAGACTGGTCCTTAGCTGTAAAAGAACTAACAACAATGGAGAGATGTTCTTCTTTATTCTTGCGTGGCAGATGTTTTGATCTGTATCAAGACGACATCTAACGACTAAACTTGCAGGATTTGTTTCATCCCAATGCAACCATATTGGATTTATGCACCCAAACACCTTCCGAGCACAAAATTTCTTGTTTATGTTTATTTCTCGATACTAACAAAGCGACACCTGGAATGTTTGGTTTTTCTTTTCTCAAATGTCTTTGAAAGAATTACTAAATTACCTATCAATGAAAGTTATTTTAAAATATTACGTCAGCTACTGTTACCCTAAAACAATCAGGTCCTCAAAACATTTCTTATGCCATTACACTACGTGCTCTCGTGCGTAAAAACATCACATCTATAGCTTCGGATTACTGAAATTTAAAACACATTATAATTTTAACAATTAACATGAAACCTATTTATCGTTTGATTCACAAATCATCATTGAGTTATAAACACGAACATATAAGATGCCTAGTCTTGTTGTTTTTTTCACCTTCCCTAGTTCAGGGTTACTTATGAGAGGTAGAATCACCTCTGAAACCGCTATAACTCAGTTATAAGTGGTCAATATATATATTGAGTATCTTACACTGTTTAGCTGCTGAATAGTTCCGAAGAATCTGTTAGTAGTATACATACTACCTAGTCCTGATACCATACAGAGATTACTTTACTAAAGCTTGTTTTGTTGAATTTCATGCAAAGCTGTTACAGAGCTACCTGCGTTGGCCGTCCTTAATTTAGAAGCGATAGATTAGAGAAAAGACAGCCAGTCAACACTACCCACCGCCTATTCTTAGGCTACTCTTTTACCACGGAAAAGTTGTACTGACTGTAACATCTCAACATACCCACAGTTGACAGGGCGAAAACATTCGGTGACGAAATTCGAGCCCCGCAACCCCGCGGGTTGCGAGTGGGGTGCCCTAACCACCATCCCATGCCAGGCCCGTCTACCATGTAAACCAGAGTTAGAATGTTTACTTAATTTACAGAAGCACATAACTACAAAATATATTAATTTAAATTAGAACATTCATACAAATATTTCCGTAGAGCTTCTCCTGAAGTACAAACAGACGTCGACCTATTTGTTACAACGTGTTCGTTAATTAAAGGAAACACGTCGCAAGGTTTCTTGTCACCCGGTTTTCATAGATAACCCAGTAAAATGTTATCAGTTCCAGACTCATGCCATGGACGAATATCGCCTTACCCTTCAGCTGGGTGTGACACAAAGGTCTGATGAATGGAATATTTAATCTCATGCTGTATTGCACGGGATCTTTCATCTCAAATTGGGCATAGCTCACGTGCAGGCCGCGCGAATACGTCAAAGTATCGCTGCTAGATTTGAATCGAGAATTTGAACTCATGTTAGCTATGGAACATAAGCAGTGCCTGCGTGTTTTACAACCGAAATCACCGATTAAATAAAACGTACTATTTAATATTAAAACAAATCGCTTTAAATCGCATTTCATTCTTTTACGAAAGAGATTATTACGATTTTGTGAATCTTTGTCAAATCTTATTTAGTAGCTGTCAGGCCAAAGGTTAAATACACTACTTGTATTCTAGTAACGGTAATAATAATGTTATGATACACTACTTGTATTGTTGTAACGGTAATAATAATGTTATGATACACTACTTGTATTGTTGTAACGGTAATAATAATGTTATGATACACTACTTGTATTCTAGTAACGGTAATAATAATGTTATGATACACTACTTGTATTCTTGTAACGGTAATAATAATGTTATAATACACTACTTGTATTCTTGTAACGGTAATAATAATGTTATAATACACTACTTGTATTCTTGTAACGGTAATAATAATGTTATA
>NW_013676830.1:12763-15864 GCF_000517525.1 Limulus polyphemus | reverse complement strand
GAAGTTAAGTGGCTAGTGTATCCATGGTTCATGCCTTGTTGCCGCTAAAACACGTTCCGCATTTTGAGGCCACAGGTCAGCTATAAGTATGATTGCTAAAACCCATTATCCGATCAGATAAGAGTTGACAGCGAGTGCTGTTGACTAGAGATGCTTGTTTGCAAATAGCCCTTGTGTAAATTTGTGAACATTCAGAAACAAACAAAAACATCTAAATCTTTTTGCTACTAAATGATTTATTACAGGTAAAACAAAACAAAAACTAAGTCAGAGAAAACACTATAAATTATGGGTTTCTTTTCCAGGGGTCATGGTATACAGAGAGGATGGCCCTATTGTTTTTTTATTGTCACTTGCTGAGGGAGTTCTTCGTAGGTTGAGGGTTGAGTGAATCCACTGCTTACTCTATCCTTGGTGATCCTTTGAAAGTGGTCTCGACAGAAGCCCCGGGATCTTCAGCAGGTTGACTTTCTGCTGGAAACTTCTCTAATGTTACCAAGCTCAGTGTTCTCTCACCAACATACCTCCAAACAAAGATTATGGTGGACGACCTTTAGCTTGGACTATTGGTCCTTCTGGATCATGTAAACACATCGTTCATTATATTTACTAAAACGTATGGCCCTTCCCAACACCTGATTAATTTTGGAGTTCACCCTTTCTTACAGCAGGAATTGTACAGCCACAATATATCACCTCGTTCAAATTCTATCTTATCAACATTAACATCATAGCAAGTTTTAATGTTATCACTCTGTGATTTAAGAAGCATGTCCTTGCTTTTTCCATTGTCTTCTTAACATTTAAATGTCCAGCCATTGAAAGGTTGTGGAGATGACGGAGTACTCCAGAATGTAGAGATTATAGAAGTTCCAACTGTAGTGGTTGCTTTTATCCACTAGTATATTCCCATTTCACACATAACAAGCCCTCTTGTAGGCATGATGAATCCCACTGTGCCCATTACATCTTTATCTTCTGGCTGTATAGAGTGACTGTTTTTCATGAGGATGTTTTTGCACTATTTCAGCTGAGTGTTGGACCACATTAGCTCTTTCTCATCACTTGTGGATATCATATCTTGAATTATACTATTTTGTAATTTAGGTTGGTCATCTTTATTATATTGTGCTTCCCTCTCTTTATATTCTACAGCAACACATGATATTCAGAATAATGCGTCAGCATTTCCATGGTTCCATTCAGGGAGGTGCACAATGTTAATGTTATATTCTTGAAACTTCTAGAACCATTCTGCTATATGGCCTTCTGGATTGTGAAAATGCATCATCTACTTCAATGTTGCATGACCTGTGCAGAGTGCAAACTTTTGTTCATATAAATAATGGTGGAAATTCAATGTTGCATGACCTGTGCAGAGTGTAAACTTTTGTCCATATAAATAATGGTGGAAATTCAATGTTGCATGACCTGTGCAGAGTGTAAACTTTTGTCCATATAAATAATGGTGGAAATTCAATGTTGCATGACCTGTGCAGAGTGTAAACTTTTGTCCATATAAATAATGGTGGAAATTCAATGTTGCATGATCTGTGCAGAGTATTGGTTAATTTTTTCTACAGTTTGTTGAATGCTTGTTCATAATCAGCAATACAATAAAACCTATTCGTATTTTCCTAATAATATGTGTGAAGGACAAGCTATTCCAGAGAATGATTTTCCAAAACGACAATATTAAAAGTATAGTCCAAGAAATTCTCTTACTTCGCGCAGATTCTTTGGTGTTGGCCAATTCTGAACGGATTCAGTCTTAGATGGATTTCTAGGCATTCTCTTTCTACTGACAATGTGCCTCAGGAAACTCGTTTGTTGATGGAACGATTCATATTTCTTGGTATTCAAATAGGGTTCTCTTTCTTCAACTGATACAGAAGTTTCCTTAGGCCATCATAAGTATTTTCAAACGTCTTCCCATATGCGATTATGTCATCCAAGCCGTTGATTTACGATGTTTAGGGTAGTTCAGACAGAGAACTGTAGTAACGTGTTTTCACATTTTAGGGTTGGCCATGGGAACTCTTGACTGTCTTTCTTCTAGTCCAGTGGTTCTAACGCTTGCTTTACTCGCAGACTCACTCATAGCTCCCAAATATTTCGGAGGACATCCTCGTAATACTTTACTAGCTGAAGGTACTAACTCACTGTTGGTCGTTGGAGACAACTCGTAATTGTTATATTTTGCAATACTGTAAAATCTTTACTTAGATTTCAGATTATTCGCAAGCTCCTAGGAGTTAGCGAACCCCTGTTTCAGAAATGCTGTACTAATCTATCACTTTTGAATTAGAACCTTCCCATTTACAGGCAACTTATTAACTCACTACTTCTCTGACTCTCGTGTTTATAATCGTACTTGTTTTTTTACATATTACGCAAAGCTTCTTGATTTCTTACATCATCATTAGCTCCCTCTAGCAAAGATCTAAAATAAATTATTAAAAATATTACTTAATACATAATAATACTAAATACATAAGTGAATTGTTGATTTAGTGACAATATTTCAAACATCTAATTGTCATGTGTGTCAAGATATAGTAGTTTGGTAGTTTTACAAACTTCTGTTTCTAGCGGATCATACGACGTGAATTAATAATATTCTTGTGACTTAACTATATTTCAGTTTCATTCCTCGAGTGTGTTTCGCATCTTAATATAAACGTGTTTATTCAATCAACTATAAAGTCTGATGTCACATGTTTTCTAATCTAGAATGTCTTGAATTCGTTGGAGTTTATTGACATCAGAAGAACTAAAGATGGCAGCAGCTCATTCACGTGTAATTTGTATGTGCATATACTCACACCAGCAGTCAGTATGATTAAAAACCACTACGATCATGAAATTGTCAATTACCCTAACGTAGTTAACCCTAGAATTACCAATAGTTACATATCATCGTCTTTTTAAACTTTTAAGCGCCATAGTATCCACATCCATAAAAGTGTGAAAGAAAAGAATTTCTCAAGTCGCTCCTGTACAATAAAAGTTCTACCACCAAAATGTGAATCAGCGATTGGCCAGCATTTATTAGTGAACCCGACCTTGTGCTGACAACTACATGGATAACAGGTTTAAAA
>NW_013676830.1:10714-11784 GCF_000517525.1 Limulus polyphemus | reverse complement strand
AATTTCATTTTTTCCTGAAAATATGGTGTCTATTTACTTGTGACCACCCTGTGTACATGAGCCGATGTTTCCATTTATGAACGTTATATTTTAAGATCTGGGCAAGAACTCAGCTAACAAATGTTTCCGCATATAAAAGCTATCCTATGTTTTATAATTTGAATATTTGTATAACGTCCTTCATGAATATTTATCTACTAATTTGTAATTACATAGACGCCTGTTTTCCATATTAAGTTTAAAAAAAAATTCAAACTATATATATATATATATATATATTGTGTGTGCATTAAATTAACGAAAAAAAAATATTATTAAACTATCTTAAGTTAATGTAGCGTGTCGCTCTATACGTAAAATGTTCGAACTGTAGATATTTTTGTCTAAATCATATAAAAGTAGTACAATATGTTTTAGTTTAGTTTATTTTTTTAATTTCGCGCAAAGCTACACGAGGGCTATCTGCGCTACCCGTCCGTAATTTAGCAGTGAAAAACTAGAGAAGGCAGCTAGTCATCACCACCCACCGCCAACTCTTGGGCTACTCTTTTACCAACGAATAGTGGGTTTAACCGTCACATAATAATGCCATACATTATGCTCAAACGGACATATAGGCAGGCGAACCGTATTCATGTCAACCACAGCACTGTTTACATTCTGAATATGTAAAATTAATATTTCATTTATTACAGCACAACTTTCACTGCCAGACGAAAGACTTCTCGAACAGTGGATCCTGCTATTCACTCCAAACCTATAATGTCAGATCTTTCTTTTGTCCTTTGCAATCAGCAAGAATTATCTGATAGAGCAGATCCAAATCTTCTACCCATCCGGCTGGAAATAAACACGACTTACCTTACTCATCCAGCTGACAATGAAGATGGAAATAAACACGACTTACCATACTCATCCAGCTGACAATGAAGATGGAAATAAACACGACTTACCATACTCATCCGGCTGACAATGAAGGTAGAAATAAACACGACTTACCATACTCATCCGGCTGACAATGAAGGTAGAAATAAACACGACTTACCATACTCATCCGGCTGACAATGAAG
>NW_013676830.1:9070-10076 GCF_000517525.1 Limulus polyphemus | reverse complement strand
TACTCACCAGGATCTCTATCAGCCTACCCTCAAATTGAAATTCTTTTAGGCACGATCAGAATAAATTAATCTATCAGACCTTGAGCGTGGTCAAACATATCAATCAAAAGGGTTTGATCTCCTGAATCCAAAACTGTAATTAGAATTCAAATCGGTCAAGAGATGAAGGAGCTACGAGCTAAAAGTTTGTACTTGAAAAAAACAAACTTGGAGCCGTTTTTTTAGCCGATATGCCGCGGCTAAAAATACTGATGCTTTTTACCTTTTATGTTGTTTTTTTTTGGAGTACAAAAGTAACGAAGTGATTAAGTAAAACATTTTAAATATTATAATAACGTATATTTAATGTGGAATCACTTCGTTTTATATTTTGTATTAACCTCCTAGTCCTGAACTATAGTTTTTGATAATTTTAACCTAGTTTTTAACACGTTCGCTGTCACATAATAAATTAAGTATAAATAAAATTAAACATTGAAAAGGTGCCAAGGAGCAGTCACAGTGTCCCAAACCCACAAGAGAAATTTGACTTTGAAACATAACTGTCTGTAACCCAACGGTGTCACGCGGTCCGTAACTAAAAATTGGTTGTAACACACCGGTGGGGCACATGGCAACGAACGTGTTAACGAACTTGTCCAAGGTCTGATAATCTATTAACTAACAGCAAAAGACCTGTCTATATATATATATAAAAGAAAAAAAAGGATGACAATCAATACTGTTGCCTGGTGAATGACAATCAATACTGTTGCCTGGTGAGTGACAATCAATACTGTTGCCTGGTGAATGACAATCAATACTGTTGCCTGGTGAATGACAATCAATACTGTTGCCTGGTGAATGACAATCAATACTGTTGCCTGGTGAATGATAATCAATACTGTTGCCTGGTGAATGATAATCAATACTGTTGCCTGGTGAATGATAATCAATACTGTTGCCTGGTGAATGATAATCAATACTGTTGCCTGGTGAATGATAATCAATACTGTTGCCTGGTGAA
>NW_013676830.1:0-8842 GCF_000517525.1 Limulus polyphemus | reverse complement strand
CCTGGTGAATGATAATCAATACTGTTGCCTGGTGAATGATAATCAATACTGTTGCCTGGTGAATGATAATCAATACTGTTGCCTGGTGAATGATAATCAATACTGTTGCCTGGTGAATGATAATCAATACTGTTGCCTGGTGAATAATAATCAATACTGTTGCCTGGTGAATGTCAATTTTGATATTTTTAATATAAACTACTGAATAAATCTAAACACCAGATGTATTTTCAATTTCTTTATTCTATATTACTAAGCAAAATCCTTAAAACTCGTCAGTAACCGAGCTGCGTAGTGTTAGTTTTTACATTTTTTCAAAACATTCATACACGACATAACATTACTAAATCACTATCATTTCAAAAGTTCCGAGTCTGTACACAAAAGGAACACTCCTGAACTTTAGATAAGAAACTTTAAGCAAATGATTCTTGTTTTTTTGTTAAATGCACTAAAACTTGAAGAATAAAGAGCTCATGAAATAAAGTACAAAGTAACTCGCTCAAAAGAAACCGTTATATTGTCAATGCAGCTGAAGCAGTCAAAGATGAAAACAGTTTTTTAATAAGAATAAAAACCTCAAGCGTTTCTCATTTTTTGAAAAACATTCTTCCAATCAAAAAAGTTATATTTCTTCTTCAGAGAACAATACAAGTTGTTAAAGACAAAGTGTACTATGTATGCAACCTCGATAAAAAACAGTGTTGACACTACTAATCAACTAATAGCATAACAATGTTTTTTTTTTGCTAATATCGTTACAGTAAGATGTCAGAATTTCACATATAAAGTCTCGTGAACAACATTTCAGACTGAAAACAAAGAAGGTTTTTAACGTTAAATATTTATTCTTGCTACATTAATATGGATCTTGAAAAACAAACAAAACAAAAACGAGTTTCTAATTTCATTTGTGAATTCAAATAAAACGAACATACCCTAAACTGAGAATGCACACACACACACACACCTGTTACTGTAATTACAATTGTTTTTCCTGTGTGATGGTGCAAGAAATTTAAATAATACTTGTTTTAACAATATATATAATAATGTAGATGTGAATACATTTTTTTAAACCAATATAAAACTGTATGTAAAAAAACATATCAAAATAAAACATTCCCATAACGAACAGGACACAAGGATAGCTATGATCAAAGAGGTAAAGAAAGAAATAAAACAAGGGGATAGCTATAATCAAAGAGAGAGAGAGAGATAGAAAAAAAACAAAAACTAACATGGTAAAATGACTTGGGGATAGCTTTGGTTGAAGAGAGAATTCAATGCCTTATTTGAAAGAAAAATAAAGAGAACTATAATTATTAGAAATGATGGATGTGACTGTTTACATAATTTATCTGATCTGCCATCTAATTGTAAGTATCTCGGGAATCATTATTTTCAGATCATTACTTAAAAAGGAATAAACCGTAGAAAGACAATTCGAAATCAACCAACTGGTGCTTGAGAATCTTTGTGTTTTTTGACTATATCAATACATACTTTACAATTCACAATAAATGGATAATTTAGTTTAACCTGTTTCTTTTTCTTTAATTCAATGAGAAACAGAAAAGAATGTTACGTTAATGCCTGCCTTTTGTTTCTAATAGTTGTTGCCATCTTTTTTAATATTTTCTATAATAGTTAACTTTGTCTCTGTACAAATTCTAGTTCTTTACATAGAAGTCCCGGAAATATCTCAAAACTTCTCATTTCGTGCTACAATCAGCCATTTTTTTTCAGGCTTAGTTTCATTTATTTATATATTTGTCACCTGTTAATATTAAAATTTTGAAGGATATGTTACATCATCATAACAAAATCTTTTTATATACAGAAGCAAAACTTATAAATAAAAACATTTTAAAAACTGGGAAAGGCACCCTCTCAACTGAAATAATTTCTACGTCATCATCCCCAAGCCTCACTTTTATTTATCTGCACTTCCATGTTAGATGTCCTTTCACCGAGAGCTTAACTATACCCAATGATATAAGATTTATAACACAGATGACATCAAAGGTTGTCTTTGTGCCAAACCCATCGCTTGTTGGTGTGGTCAAAACGATGCCCAAGCCACTGTTTCTGAAGCAAGTTATACCTTTCCTGACTTAAGAACAATGGTTTTCCTCGTCTATGTAAGAAACAAGAGAAACTTTTATTGTAACTTTTATGACAAGTGCATGAAAATTTTCTTTTTATTGTAGCAATACAACTCAATATTTTTACAATGCTCTAGGTAATTTTCACTATTATAAAATAACAGCTGTAACAAAAACTTAATAAGACATATATATACACTAATTTTCTGATTTTTGTTTAAAAATACATTATCTTCTAGCATGTATGAAAACCAGCAAATAACACTTTTATTTTACAACTTCTGTCATAAAATACTGTAATGTTTGTTTGTCGTTTTAATGTGCTACTTGTGCTCTGTATACAAGGAGTATGGAAACTTGGTTTTTAGAGTTTTAAGTCTGCAGACATACCGCTGTGCCACTGGAGGGTTAACCTTAACGGAGTAGTTATACGATCATGTAGTAACACCTTGAAGTTCTGGTATCAATGAAAAATATTTTTGTTGTTGTTTTAGAACAAATCCACATTGGGCTGTCTGCTGTGCTCACCACAGGGAACTGAACCTTGGATTCTAGCATTTTAAGTCTCTTGACTTAACCCATTAACTGCGGCAGGAGCAGCTCAGTTGCCGTTTTCTGACTCACAGATAAAACCGAGCTGCCATCAATCACAATAAAATGGTCATTTTCATCATTCGCATAGTTAGTTATATATATGTGTGCGACTGATGGATATTTCCGTCATTCACGGATGAGCCATAGAACTTCAATGACGGAAATACCTGTCGTCCGCAGTTAATGGGTTAATGCTATCCCACAAGTAATTTCATGGTACATAAAAACAATAAATTTAAATAAATCAACACATCCTTAATTAAATGATCTATTACTGAGAATGAAAAATATATTTTACTCTTACTCTAATCGTGGCAAGCTCACCATGTCTCCAACAAAATATACCTCAGTATTTTTTAATTTATTCATATCAAATGTAATGATTTACACATAATAAAGTTATATAGTTTTTGCTGCCATCAAGCTGAACCGGTTTGTTTTTCACAAAACTAACTTAACCTTTTTCCTGAAAATTGCAAGCATTATATATTGATGGTGCAATTCAGACTGAACGGAGTTTCAATAATTAAATCAACTGAAGTTAAATACACAAAAAGGATGATCTGTATATTACAAACACTTGAGTTTGAATAATTTGGAAGTGATCACAATTCTAGATAATGTGATTCTAAAAAATTAAAAAAAACAAAAAAAAACTATCTAAACATGAAACAATGGATTTGGTGGTTTTTAAATAATCTCTTAAAGGGTTGAGTCATTTTTATTTTCTTTACTTACATAAGAGTAACTTATTACTTGGAGCTCAAAAACCTAATTATTAACTCCAAAAGTTGAGTGGTAAATAGATAGATTAAGCAACTTAATAACACATATGGAAACTACCATGAATGTTCAGTTACTTAATGGTACAACAGACTACTTGGGAACAGACTATTACGGTAATGCTTAGAATGTAGGGTAAGGACAAGAAAAAATGGCCATCACATTCAATCTATTGCTCTATGATGCTTACAAATAACTGCTACGGTTGAGTTATAGACTTATCTGAGCACCTAATTACCATTATCGATTGTTTCACAGCTTGTATAACAATAGTATTATTCTGTTCTTCTACCACATGCATTTTTGTGTGGAAATAATAAAAAGGAAAACTACTACTTAGCATTGAGTTCAGTTTATAAGCATATTATTTCCAGGGTTCATAAATAAGTTTCATGTCTAGCCACTAAATGGCAGCACAAGTTGTTCTTATATAACAACTATTTGTGACTTTTCATTGCACAAACATGATATCTGCCAAAACAATTTCAGTAAAAATAAATAAATAAAGAAAGAATAATCTCAATTAATATTTAAGGTATCAAGAAGATTAAGTATTTATGTAACTGAAAAATATGTTTACACGTTATTTATGTCTCAGTTTATAAAAAACAGTTTCTTAACTTTCAAATCAATACATTATATAGTAGTCTACTTTTCTACAAATTTTCAGTGGGGCCAAGCCTGGCAACTGTGTGTGTATGTGTAGTGTAATACTTTATAACCTGGGATCTGTATGTCCTCCCTATTAATCGACATTACACTAGCATGTACTGGTATCAATTGTATGCACATGCAGTGAGTTGGGGGTGAAGTTAGGTGTGGGTTCTGTAAATATCCCCTAAACATTGGTCCAGCACTCTGGAATACTCATACCATCCCGGAGAAATCATTCCAGCTTCACTGGCCCCCAGTGTAATCGAAAATTAGAGAAACTGAAAAAACTGATATGATGTTAACAATTTATTTATATTACCATTGAATTATAAAAATAAAATAAAAATTGACTTATTAACCTACTTCAATGAAATTGTTCAAAAAAAGAGGGAGAACAATTAATATTTTTTTTTTTGTACAAGTAGCCAGTAATTACTGAGTTAATCTTACAAGCTTATGGTTATTAGCTACTGTAAGACTGTATAGCACTATTTAGTTTAAATTATTCTATTCAAACCTGAATTCACACAAATGAAAGGAATTCAACTCTTAGTTGTAAATAAATTTTTCTTGGAAATATTTGGCTACTTATGTAGTGATTTTTGTATGGTTTTGTGTATCCATCCCTACCTTGTTTCCATACTTTTTGGCACTGCCATCCCTACATAACACTTAATTTTGGCAAAAAGAATTTTTTATTACTTGTTACACATTTGGAAACTACCATAGATGTTCATCAAATTAATACAAGGAAGCTACCACAACTGTTCATCAACTTAACAACATGAAAAAGAATACCATAACTGTTCATCAACTTAATAACACATGAGGAAACTACCACAACTGTTCATCAACTTAATAACATGAGAAAGAATACCATAACTGTTCATCAACTTAATAACACATGAGGAAGCTACCACAACTGTTCATCAACTTAATAACATGAGAAAGAATACCATAATTGTTCATCAACTTAATAACACATGAGGAAGCTACCACAACTGTTCATCAACTTAATAACATGAGAAAGAATACCATAACTGTTCATCAACTTAATAACACATGAGGAAGCTACCACAACTGTTCATCAACTTAACAACATGAAGAAGAATACCACAACTGTTCATCAACTCAATAACACATGTTAAAGTTACCATTAATGTTCACCAAGATATTGTGCTACAGGTCAAATATGGTTAAGATTCAGGATCATTAGCAACTCACTTTAGGTCTCGGTCTTCTTCCCCATAGCTATCAATAACACATGTGAAAGTTACCATTAATGTTCACCAAGATATTATGCTACAGGTCAAATATGGTTAAGATTGAGGATCATTAGCAACTCACTTTAGGTCTCGGTCTTCTTCCCCATAGCTATCAAGGTACACGGAACCCCACAAACACGCTCTTTTTCCTCTAATGACGATGATCAGTGAGGAGCTAACTGCCAGGTACATAGCTGTCCCTGCCCCACAACTGATAGAATGCTGGAGAGAAGGAGAAAAATAGTTAAGATGCTTTAAAAAGTTTAACATTCCTAGTGCAAAGCACAGAAAACATGTATGAATCTAATAATGTAACTGTGATATGTTACTATATAGTAAACTAAGAAACGAAATGCACCTAGACAACGAAACGAATCTACGAAGAGGAACAGCTTGGAGATCAGAAAATAAAATACACAAAATAAACTCATTCAGTTTATTTTTTTTTACATAAAATCATCTTAACGTTTTCTTTTACACAAAATATTTATATAAGGCTGAGTCCATAATAACAATGTTCAATTATTCATGAAAGGTTATTCAAGAAATGCTGCTTTTTGTGTACATTATATTTATGTTCAGTATAACAATCTTAGGCATAGAAAGTTAATGTTAGAATACAACAAACATATATAAAAATATTGCTAACAGCAAGAGTTAAAGGTTTTGATTTTTAGTGTGAATTAATTTATAATACTAAGTAATTCTAGGAAACAATAGCAGTAAAACCCATCTGCCAATTTTAATATCATTAATACGATTGGTTATTTACTCGGACTAGTCACTCTGCTAAGTGAGTTTTACTTGTGTAATTTTAAACGCAGTTAAACAACTATCCACGTGCAGTTTACGATACTGTAGTCTTACACTGCTAGCTTCACAAAGAGACTGTTTCTGGCAGCAGTTTCCTCTCAGACACACTAAACTTCCACACACTAGACATAAAGAAGGGTCTTTAGGGACACTGTGACAAACAGAACAAGCCCTCTGGTGGTAGAACTGGAAGATCCTGGAGTACTCGTGAGGAAGCTGAAGGACAGCAGGTTGATGCCAGATAAGAGGCTGGTCCAGCAAATTCTGCAAGAAACAAATTAAATCAACTATCTGAATACAAAAGGTCCGAACTATTTACTTAGTAGCTATTACTTTATAAAAAACATTCCAGTCCAGTTTAAGCTTTGATCTTTCAAGACTTTTGTGTTAAAACATAATTTTAAAAATGTTAGTCTAAAACCAAAAATACTAAAATTTTATTTTGTGAGCTATAATTCATTTCAATCTATTAAGAAGTTTCACATAAGCGTAAACTTCTCCAAAACAAATCTATATGGATTCATTTAACTTGATAATGAAAAATCATCAATGTAACTTACCCTTGCAGCAATGACAGATTTGTTTACAAAGTTAATGTATTCTTGACACCAGGTCCTAATGAGAACCAAAGGTTCTGGAGTAGCCCAGTTTAAACACTGGACACTGGATGATGGACTAGATGAAAAGAGCCCCAAATAGGAGCACAACGAGGAAAACTCCAGATCAGTATTCTGTATAGCAATAAACAATGACTGGTATCAGAAGTTCCACCACACACACATACACATGAATTCATAGTTTATTTTACAGAATTTGTTAATGTTATATACCAAAATATCAGTCCTTTATTAAACTACTATAATTCTTTTTTTCTACTGAGAACTTTACCTTTTAGTTTTTCAGTTTAGGATCCTGTGATTGTTTAAAAATTACCTTTTATTTCTACAGTAGTTTTATAACAGGAATTCATGCTGGTTTTTATAATTAGGTAAAAACACCTGATGAACTAAACCTGTATTTCCGGTAAGTTTTCATTGTACAGATGATGCTGGAGTAATGATGCGATTTGAACATAGGGAAGACACAGTTGAGTGACACGAGATTCTATATCCTGAAGACTCCAATCTGTGAACCTCTGTAAAAGAATTTCATTTCGTAAAATCTTGGATTTAATGACGCTTCTACACAAAGTACATCAAATATTTAAAAAAAAGAAAGAAAACACACACTATGAATTTAAATAAAACTGAAATAACCTTTTGTTACAATTATTATGGAATCAACTATTTACTGGTAAAATTGTTTTACAATTTGTATATTTTTTTTACATGAATAAACAAAACTTTACAAAAATCTAATCACTACCAAAAGAGCAATAATATCATTAATCCAATAATCAAATGATAAATGAGCAGACACATGTAACTTCACTGACGTATGCTTATGAAACATGGAATATTACATGAAGCAGATGGATGTTTTTCAACTGAGCTACCTTTACAAGATCGTGATGGTAGATTCCTGACCCAGAGATACTGAAAAATGAAATGAATAGGTTGAGACCACATTTGTCAAATACCAACTCTGCTGGTCATGTTGTCTAGTCCTGTTGTTCGATAACAGACTGCTCAAGTCATATTTCTGAATCAACTTGAGGTTGGTTCAAGATTTTAGCAGAGGACAATGCAAGTATTATAAATACAACCAGAAGATCAACACAAAAATTATTAAGCAACACTCCTTACAACAACTGGGTGTCCCTGGGCCAAGATCCACCTGAGTGGAGTGTATAGACAAAGCAACATCCCTTACAACAATTTGGGAGTTCCTGGCCAAAGATCCACCTGAGTGGAGTGTATACACAAAGCAACATCCCTTACAACAATTGGGAGTTCCTGGCCCAATATCCACCTGAGTGGAGTGTATACACAAAGCAACATCCCTTACAACAATTGGGAGTTCCTGGGCAAAGATCCACCTGAGTGGAGTGTATACACAAAGCAACATCCCTTAAAACAATAGGGAGTTCCTTGCCCAATATCCACCTGAGTGGAGTGTATACACAAAGCAACATCCTTTACAACAACTGAGAGTTCCTGCTCCAAGATCCACCTGAGTGCAGGTGAATTTCTCTAAACAGAATCACAATTGTTGAAACATGCTTCATTGAGGAAACTATTAAAGTGGTAAGTTCTTACAGATCAAACTTCTCCATCTGGATCAGTTTGTCATGAATGTAGTTGTACCTTCCAATTCCATCTTGAACTATTTAGCCATCAGAGAATCCATCACACAAGAAGATACCTGTGATAGACAACCAACTCTGTATAGTCTATGGATAAGTTCAAAATAAAATTATTTAATATTTATCATGTTAGCTTATTTACAAAACACATTCAGAACACATCGTAGTAAACGGTTTATCAAACTCTCAAGTGTTATACTGGTACATTAAGTCTAACGTAAAGGACAAGCTGACTATGTCTGTGATGAAAAAGCCAAACACATTTACACTTTAACTCGAGAAAAGATCAGAACATCATTAAACACTACTAACACATAAAAGAAGTCATATTCGTTGTATGTATTCTACAGATATAAACAGAGTGGTCACAAGTAAATAGA
>NW_013676829.1:16457-17631 GCF_000517525.1 Limulus polyphemus | reverse complement strand
TACAAGTCCTTTCTTAAATAAAACTAGCTTTTTCTTTCTCAATTCAACTTTGCAATATATTTAATTTCCACAGTCATATTAACTTAAACACACGCTATAAATCACAACGATTCACGAACTTTACTTACGCTCACTGCCGCTCGCTTGACTAGATTATCTGTGTCTATATCTTCAATCTCTCTATCTGCTATTCCAATTAATTCTCTCGCTTTATTTGCTGCGCTTCTATGCAAGAATAGTGGACGCCTAGAATAGATTATAGTTGCTAGGAATAGTCATGATTCTTCTGGGAACTCCAGCGCGCATGCTTCCAGCGTTTTCGTAACAATATCTTGTGGTATAACTTTCGTGACAAGTGTAGAATAACTTACCTTTTGGTAAGTTAAAATGAAGTTAAATCCGCAGACACACCGATCTGCCACTGGGGGGGAAGCGAACAGGTTGTAAAAGACCTTGGACAAAAACCAACATTAAACAACTGTAGATATTAACGACATTTAAACAAGAAGTAACATACCAGTGTCAAAGACAAGCATTAAACAACTGTATATATTAAAGACATCTAAACAGGTAGTAATATACCAGTGACGAAACAACCCAATAACAAGCAGGCGACAAGAGCTACAACAAGTGTAGTTTTCATACTTCACAGCAAATAACTCACCTTTTCATCATATAATAATAAAGTAAACAGACTGAGTAACTAAGATACTACAGTGATGAACACAAAGTGACAACAAATCCAGTTTTTTACTTTAAGAAATATGTCAGATGGATACAATTGTACTTTAAAACTAGACAAAACTTCTTAGTTTGTTTACAATCTTTAATTCGTATTTTCGTTTCTTTTATCACTTTAACCACATACATAGAAGAAATTTCTGACAAGAGACTTAAATATATTGAATAACCTGAATATTACTGACGTTTCCTTAAACTAATCTTCTATGTGATAATGGATTAAGTTTACGTAAAATATATTGTGGTATAACTTTCATAATAAGGGTAGAATAGCTTACCTTTTGGTTGATGTTCTCTTGATTTCCGAGGGGGAAGTTTTCAGCTCTGTACAAAGTCGTTTCTTTTATATTTACAAGTAACAATGAGATGTGGTTACGAAACGATTTGCGTGGGATTCAGTAGATCTCAAGAATACTTCTAACGTTTCACCAAT
>NW_013676829.1:13340-15457 GCF_000517525.1 Limulus polyphemus | reverse complement strand
GAAGTTTGTAATTAATTTTGATGAAATGAGCGTTTGGGAACAAAAAGGCCAAGTTCCGGTAACTGTTAAGGGAGAGGTTGAACTAATTAGGTGTCATCAAGCTGAAGTCAAAGTGACTGAAGGAGTTGATGATGGTGAAATGGAACCGGGTATAGATATTAAATCAGAGCATGAAGCCAATGGATACACACCACCATAGTTGATGTTTGGTCGGAAACGTTAGTTGCCAGTGGATCTGTTAACAGGACGGCCACTTTATGAAGAGTTGCCTGAGAATGTGTCAGAGTTTGTGAAAGTGTTATGGATGATATTCACCATCAAGTGCGTTCAAACTTGAAAACGTCTGCTGATTCGATGAAGTTACTTTATGATAAGAGATCTACTGAAGTCAGCTTTGTACCAGGAGACAAGGTGTGTCTAAGCTAGTACGAGCAGGGGTTG
Organism: Limulus polyphemus; assembly: GCF_000517525.1. Taxonomy (NCBI): domain Eukaryota; kingdom Metazoa; phylum Arthropoda; class Merostomata; order Xiphosura; family Limulidae; genus Limulus; species Limulus polyphemus. Next base: position 15,016 of record NW_013676829.1, on the reverse strand, counting down.
TTTTTAAGTCTTTAATGTGTTGTTGTATCTAACCTGGTGCTGGCAGGAGTTGTTGTAAGTCTTTAATGGGTTGTTGTATCTAACCTGGTGCTGGCAGGGTTTGTTGTCAGTTTTTAATGTGTTGTTGAATCTAACCGGTTACTTTCAGGGTTTGTTGTTAGTCTTTAATGTCTTGTTGAAACTAACTGGTTACTGGCAAAGGTTGTTGTAAGTATCTAATATCTTGTTGTATCTAACCTGGTATTGGCACGGATTGTTGAAAATCTTTAATGTGATGTTGTATCTAACCTGGTATTGGCACGGGTTGTTAAAAATAATTAATGTGTTGTTGTATCTAACCGGATACTCACAGGGGTTGTTGTTAGTCTTTAATGTGTTGTTTCATCTAACCTGGTATTGGCACGGGTTGTTGAAAGTATTTAATGTGTTGTTGTATCTAACCTCGTATTGGCACAGGTTGTTGAAAGTATTTAATATGTTGTTGTATCTAACCTGGTATTGGCACGGGTTCTTGAAAGTCTTTAATATGTTTTTGAATCTAACTGGCTACTGACAAATGGTTTGTAAATCTTAATGTGTTGTTACATCTAACCTGGTTCTGGCACGGGTCGTTGTTAGTCTTTATTGTTTTGTTTTATCTGACTTGGTTCTAGCAGTGGTTGTTGTAAATCTTTAATGTGTTGTTGAATCTAACCTGCTATTAGCACGGGTTGTTGTAAGTCTTTAATGTGTTGTTGTATTTAACCTGGTACTAGCATTAGTTGTTGTACGTTTTCAATGTGTTTTTTAATTTAACCGAGTACTGGCAGGGGTTGTTGTAAGTTTTTAATTTTTTTCTATCTAACATGGTACTGCCTCAGGTTTTTTAAAGTCTTTAATGTGTTGTTGTATCTAACCGGGTACTGGCAGGAGTTGTAGTAAGTCTTTATTGTTTGTTGTATCTAACATAATACGGGCAGGGATTGTTATAAGATTTTAATGTGTTGTTGTTTCTAACCAGGTTCTGGCAGGGGTTGTTGTAAGTTTTTAAGATGTTGTTCTTTCTAACCTGGTACTGTTACAGTTTGTTGTACGTCTTTAATACATTACTGTAACTAACCGGTACTGGCAATATTGTTGTAAGTATTTAATGTGTTGTTGTAACAAACCTGGTACTGGTCGGGGTAGTTGTAATTCTTTAATGTGTTGTTGAATCTAACCTGGTATTGGCACGGGTTGTTGTAAGTCATTAATCCTTTGTTGTATCTAACCGGGTACTGGCAAAGGTTGTTTTAAGTCTTTAATACATTGTTGTATCTAACCGGGTACTGGCAAAAGTTGTTTTAAGTATTTAATGTGTTGTTACATCTAATCTAGTACTGGCAGGGGTTGTTATAAGTCTTTAATGTGTTGTTCTATTTAACCTGGTACCGACAGGGGTTGTTGTAAGTCTTTAATGTGTTGTTGTATCTAACCGTGTACTGGCTGGAGTTGTTTAAGTCTTTATTGTTTGTTGTATCTAACATATTACGGTTAGGGCTTGTTATAATAATTTAATGTGTTGTTGTTTCTAGCCTGGTTCGGTCAGGGGTTGTTGTATCTCACGTGGTACTGTCACGGGTTGTTGTACGTCTTTAGTACATTACTGTAACTAACCGGTACTGGCAATATTGTTGAAAGTCTTTAATGTGTTGTTG
>NW_013676829.1:11451-12601 GCF_000517525.1 Limulus polyphemus | reverse complement strand
TTTTGTAACCTGGAACGGGTAGGGGATGTTTTAAGTGTTTAATATGTTGTTGTATCTAATCTTGTACTTGCAAGGGTAGTTTCTAAGTCTTAAGTGTGTTGTTGTATCTAACCGTGTACTGGCTGGAGTTGTTTAAGTCTTTATTGTTTGTTGTATCTAACATATTACGGTTAGGGCTTGTTATAATAATTTAATGTGTTGTTGTATCTGTTCTGGTACTGGCACGGGTTGTTGTAAGTCTTTATTGTGTCGTTTTTTGTAACCTGGAACGGGTAGGGGATGTTTTAAGTGTTTAATATGTTGTTGTATCTAATCTTGTACTTGCAAGGGTAGTTTCTAAGTCTTAAGTGTGTTGTTGTATCTAACCTGGTACTGGCAGGAGCTGTTGAAAGTCTTTAATGTGTTGTTGAATCTAACCGGGTACTAGCACGGGTTGTTGAAAGTCTTTAATGTGTTGTTGTATATAACCTAGTATTGGCAGGGCTTGTTATAAGTCTTTAATGTGTTGTAGTATCTAACCTGGTACTGGTAGTTGTTGTTGTAAGTCTTAATGTGTTGTGGTATCTAATCTTGTACTTGGAAGGGTAGTTTTTAAGTCTTTAATGTGTTGTTGTATCTAACCTGGTACTGGTAGGAGTTGTTGTAAGACTTTATTGTGTTGTTGCTTGTAACCTGGAACTGGCAGGAGCTTTTGAAAGTCTTTAATATGTTGTGGCATCTATCCTGGTACTGGCACAGGTTGTTTATAGTCTTTAATGTGTTGTTGAATCTCTCCGAGTACTGTCAGGGGTTGTTGTAAGTTTTTAATTTGTAGTTCTGTCTAACCTGGTACGGGCAAACGTTGTTATAAGTCTTTAATGTGTTGTTGTATCTAACCTGATACTGGCAGGAGTTGCTGTAATGATTTAATGTGTTGTTGTATGTAACAGGATTATCGCAGGGGTTGTTGTAAGTCTTTGATTGGTTGTTGTATCTAACCTGTTACTGGGACGGGTTGTTGATAATCTTTAATGTGTTGTTGTATCTATCCAGGTACTGGCAGGAGTTGTTGAAAGTATTTAATGTGTTGCTGTTTCTAACCTGGAACGGGCAGGGGTAGTTGTAAGTCCTTAATGTGTTGTTGTATCTAACCTGGTACTGGCTGGAGTTG
>NW_013676829.1:7692-10451 GCF_000517525.1 Limulus polyphemus | reverse complement strand
ACGGGTTGTTGTAAGTCTTTATGTGTTGTTGTATGTAACCTGGTACTGGCAGGAGTTGTTATATGTCTGTATTGTGTTGCTGTTTGTAGCTTTGAATGGGGAGGGATTGTTGTAAGTCTTTAATGTGTTGTTGTATCTAACCTGGTACTGGCAGGAGTTGTTGTAAGTATTTAATGTGTTTTTGTATCTAACTTGGTACTGGCACGGGTTGTTATAAGTCTTTAATGTGTTGTTGCATCTAACCGGTTACTTGCAGGGGTTGTTTTTAGTCTTTAATGTGTCGTTGTATCTAACCTGGTACTGGCTGGAGTTGGTGAAAGTATTTAATGTGCTGTTGTATCTAACCTCGTCCTATATTCTTTATTTTATTGTAAACAAAGAGTATTTACACGTAACTACACTTAATTAGAAGTCACTTTAAATAACTAGATATTATCTTAGTATAAATCAACATATTTGTGTTAAACCTATGAAGAAGGAAAAAGATTACAGCTTATATTCTTTATTTTAAAGTAAACAAAAAGTATTTATATATAATTATGAGTCATTTTAAATAACAAAATATAATTTTAGTGTTCATGAACAAATATGAAGAAGTAACACGATTACAGATTATATTCTTTATTTTAGAGTAAACAAAGAGTATTTACACGTAAGTACAAGTCATTTTAAATAGCTGGATATTAGCTTAGTGTATATGAACATGGTGGTGTTAAACATATGTAGAAGTAACACGATTACAGCTTATATTCTTTATTTTAGAGTAAATAAAGAGTACTTACACGTAATTACAATCACATTTTAAATAGCTAGATATTAGCTTAGTGTACATGAACATCGTTGTGACAAACATATAAGAAAGGAACAAGATTACAGCTTATATTCTTTATTTTTGAGTAAACAAAGAGTATTTACGCGTAATTACAAGTCATTTTAAACAGCTAGATATTAGCTTAGTGTACATGAACATGGTTGTATTAAACTTGTAAAGAAGGAACAACATTACAGCTTACATTCTTTATTTTCGAGTAAACAAAGAGTATTTACACGTAATTAAATGTCATTTTATATAACTAGATTTCATCTTTATATAGATAAACTTGGTTGTGTTAAACAAATGCAGAAGGAACAATATTGCAGCTTACACTCTTTATTTTATAGTAAACAAAGAATATTTATACGTAATTAGGAGTCATTTTAAATAACTAGATATTATCTTAGTGTACATGAACATGGTTGGGTTAAACTTTTGAAGAAGGAAATAGATTACAGCTTATAGTCTTTAGTTTATAGTAAACAAAGATTATTTACATGTAATTATGAGTCACTTTAAATAATTAGATTTTATCTTAGTATACATAAACATGGTGGTGTTAAACTTATGAAGAAGTAACAAGATTACAGCTTATAATTTTTTATATAGAGTAAACAAAGAGAATTTACACGGAATTACAAGTCATTTTAAATAACAAAATATTATTTTAGTGTACATGAACATGGTTGTGATAAACTTATGAAGAAGAAACAAGATTACAACTTATATTCTTAATTTTAGAGTGAACAAAAAGTATTTACACGTAATTAGGAGTCACTTTAAATGTATAAATATTATCTTAGTGTATATGAACATGGTTGGGTTAAACTTTTGAAGAAGGAAAGAGATTACAGCTTATAGTCTTTAGTTTATAGTAAACAAAGAGTATTTACACGTAATTATGAGTCATTTTAAATAAAAAAATATTATCTTAGTGTTCATGAACATGGTGGTGTTAAACCTATGAAAAAAGGAAAGAGATTACAGCTTGTAGTCTTTAATTTATAGTAAACAAAGAGTATTTACACGTAATTACAAGTCATTTTAAATAACAAAATGTTTTTTTAGTGTACATGAACATGGTTGGGTTAAACTTATGAAGAAGGAACAATATTACAGCTTATATTCTTTATTTTAGAGTGAACAAAAAGTATTTACACGTAATTAGGAGTCACTTTAAATGTATAAATATTATCTTAGTGTACATGAACATGGTTGTGATAAACATATGAAGAAGGAACAAGATTACAACTTATATTCTTAATTTTAAAGTAAACAAAGAGTATTTACACGTAACTACACGTTATTAAGAGTCACTTTAAATAACTAGATATTATCTTACTATAAATGAACATGGTTGTGTTAAACCTACGAAAACGGAACAGGATTAAAGCTCATAGTCTTTCGTTTATAGTAAACAAAGAGTATTTACATGTAATTATGAGTCATTTTAAATAACAAAATGTTTTTTTAGTGTACATGAACATGGTTGGGTTAAACTTATGAAGAAGGAACAATATTACAGCTTATATTCTTTATTTTAGAGTGAACAAAAAGTATTTACACGTAATTAGGAGTCACTTTAAATGTATAAATATTATCTATGTGTTCATGAACCTGGTGGTGTTAAACATAAGAAGAAGTTACAAGATTACAGCTTATACTTTTTTTTAGAGTAAACAAAAATTATTTTCACCTAATTAGGAGTCACTTTAAATAACAAGATTTTATCTTATTATACATAAACATGGTGGTGTTAAACTTATGAAGAAGTAACAAGATTACAGCTTATAATCTTTATTTTAGAGTAAACTAAGAAAATTTACACGTAATTACAAGTCATTTTAAATAACAAAATATTATTTTAGTGTACATGAACATGGTTGTGATAAACTTATGAAGAAGGAACAAGATTACAACTTATATTCTTAATTTTAGAGTAAAA
>NW_013676829.1:0-6820 GCF_000517525.1 Limulus polyphemus | reverse complement strand
ACAACCTATATTTTTAATTTTAGGGTAAACAAAGAGTATTTACACGTAATTAGGGGTCAATTTAAATAACAAAATATTATTTTAGTGTGCATGAACGTGGTTGTGATCAACTTATGAAGAAGGAACAAAATTACAACCTATATTTTTAATTTTAGGGTAAACAAAGAGTATTTACACGTAATTAGGGGTCAATTTAAATAACAAAATATTAGCTTAGTGTACATGAAAATGTTTGTGTTATACTTATGAAGAAGGAACAAGATTACAGCTTATATTATTTATTTTATAGTAAACAAAGAGTATTTACACGTAATTATGGGTCAATTTAAATAACAAAATATTATCTTAGTGATTATGAAAATGTTTGTGTTAAACTTATGAAGAAGTAACAAGATTACAGCTTATATTCCTTATTTTCGAGTAAACAAAATTAGGAGTCTCTTTAAATAATTAGATATTATCTTAGTATACATGAACATTTTTGTGTTCAACATTTGAAAAAGGAGCAAAATTACAGCTTATATTCTTTATTTTAGAGTGAACAAAGAGTATTTACACGTAATTACACTTAAATAGAAGTCACATTAAATAATTAGATATTATCTTAGTATAAATGAACATGGTTGTGTTAAACATTTGAAAAAGGAGCAAAATTACAGATTACATTCTTTATTTTAGAGTAGACATAGAGTATTTACACGTAAATAGGAGTCATTTTAAATAATCAAATATTATATTAGTGTACATGAAAACGTGTTTGTGTTAAACTATGAAGAAGGAACAAGATTAGAACTTATATTTTTAATTTTAGGGTAAACAAAGAGTATTCACACGTAATTAGGGGTCAATTTAAATAACAAAACATTAGCTTAGTGTACATGAAAATGTTTGTGTTATACTTATGAAGAAGGAACAAGATTACAGCTTATATTATTTATTTTATAGTAAACAAAGAGTATTTACACGTAATTATGAGTCATTTTAAATAAAAAAATATTATCTTAGTGTTCATGAACATGGTGGTGTTAAACCTATGAAAAAGGAACAAGATTACAGCTTGTAGTCTTTATTTTATAGTAAACAAAGAGTATTTACACGTAATTATAAGTCATTTTAAATAACAAAATATTATTTTAGTGTTCATGAACATGGTGGTGTTAACATATGAAGAAATAAAAATATTACAGCTTATATTCTTTATTTTTGAGTAAACAAAAAGTGTTTTCACCTAATTAGGAGTCACTTTAAATAACTAGATTTTATCTTGGTATAGATAAATTTGGTCGGGTTAAACAAATGAAGAAGGAACAATATTGCAGCCTACATCTTTATGTTATGTTAAACAAAGAATATTTATACGTAATTACGAGTCATTTTAAATAATTATATATTATATTAGTGTACATGAACATTATTGTGATAAACCTATGGAGAAGTAACAAGATTACAACTTATATTATTTATTTTAGAGTAAACAAAAAGTATTTACACGTAATGAGGGGTCAATTTAAATAACAAGATATTATCTTAGTGTACATGAACATGGTGGTGTTAAACATATGAAGAAGTAACAAGATTACAGCTTATATTCTTTATTTTAGAGTAAGCAAAGAGTATTTACATGTAATTACAAGTTGTTTTAAACAGCTAGATATTAGATTAGTGTAAATGAACACGGTTGTGTTAAACATATAAAGAAGGAACAAGATTACAGCTTGTATTTTTTATTTTTGAGTAAACAAAAAGTATTTTCACTTAATTAGGAGTCCCTTTAAATAATTAGATTTCATCTTAGTATAGATAAACTTGGTTGTGTTAAACAAATGAAGAAGGAAAAAAATTACAGCTTATATTCTTTATTTTCGAGTAAACAAAGAGTATTTACACGTAATTATGAGTCATTTTAAATAACAAAATATTATCTTAGTGTTCATAAACATGTTGATGTTAAACATATGAAGAATTAACAAGATTACAGCTTATATTCTTTATTTTTGAGTAAACAAAAAGTATTTTGACCTAATTAGGAGTCACTTTAAATAACTAGATTTTATCTTAGTATACATAAACATTGTGGTGTTAAACATATGAAGAAGTAACAAAATTACAGCTTATAATCTTTATTTTAGAGTAAACAAAGAGTATTTACACGTAATTACAAGTCATTTTAAATAACAAAATATTATTTTAGTGTACATGAACGTGGTTGTGATCAACTTATGAAGAAGGAACAAGATTACAACTTATATTCTTAATTTTAGAGTAAACAAAAAGTATTATCACCTAATTAGGAGTCTCTTTAAATAATTAGATATTATCTTAGTATAAATGAACATGGTTGTGTTCAACATTTGAAAAAAGAGCAAAATTACAGCTTATATTCTTTATTTTAGAGTAAACATAGAGTATTTACATGTAATTACACATAAATTGAAGTAACATTAAATAATTAGATATTATCTTAGTATAAATGAACATGGTTGTGTTAAACATTTGAAAAAGGAGCAAAATTGCAGCTTACATTCTTTATTTTAGAGTAAACAAAAAGTATTTTCACGAAATTAGGAGTCACTTTAAATAACTAGATATTATCTTAGTATAAATGACATAGTTGTGTTAAACCTATGAAGATGGAAAAATATTACAGCTTTATTCTTTATTTTAATGTAAACAAAGAGTATTTACACGTAATTACAAGTCACATTAAATAGCTAGATATTAGCTTAGTGTACATGAACATGGTTGTGATAAACTTATGAAGAAGGAACAAGATTACAGGTTATATTCTTTATTTTCGAGTAAACAAAAAGAATTTTTCATGTAATCAGGAGTCACTTGAAATAACTATATATTATCATAGTGTACGTGAACATGGTTAGGTTAAAGTTATGAAGAAGGAACAAGAATTCAGCTTATATTCCTTATTTTCGAGTAAATAAAATTATTTACACGTAATTAGCAGTCACTTTAAATGTTGAGATATTATCTTTTTTATACATGAACATGGTTGGGTTAAACTTATGAAAAAGGAAAAACATTACAGCTTATATTCGTTATTTTATAGTAAACATAGAGTATTTGCACTTAATTATGAGTCATTTTAAATAACAAAATAGTATCTTAGTGTTCTTGAACATGGTGGTGTTAAACATATGAAAAAGGAGAAAAATTACTGCTTATATTCTTTATTTTAGGGTAAACAAAGAGTATTGACACCTCATTACACGTAATTAGGAGACACTTTAAATAACTAGATATTATCTTAGCATAAATGAACATGGTTGTGTTAAACCTACGAACAAGGAACAAGATTACAGCTTATATTCTTTATTTTAGAGTAAAAAAAGAGTATTTACACGAAACTACACGTAATTAGTAGTCACTATAAATAATTAGATATTAGCTTAGATTACGTGTACATGGTTGTGTTAAACATATGATGAAGGAACAAGATTACAGCTTATATGTAATGACCTGTTATTGTAATATATTTAACCTCATTAACTAGATTAGGGAAAATGGGCTGTAATGACATTTTAATATAATATAGTTAACCTCAATAACTAGATGTGGTAACACTGAATTAATTACATGTTAATATAATATACTTCACCTTAATAACTAAATGTGGTAACGTGGACTGTAATGACATGTTAATATGATATACTTAACCTCAATAATTAGATGTGGCAGTGTGGACTGTAATGACAAGTTAATATACTTAATCTCAATAACTAGATGTGGCAACATGGAGTGCAATGACATTATGATATAATTAACCTCAATAACTAGATGTGACGAAGTGGGCTGTAATAACATTTTATTATAATATACTTAACCTCAATAACTAGATGTGGTAAAGTGGACTGTAATGAAATGTTATTATAATATACTTATCCTCAATAACCAGATGTGGCAACATGAACTGTAATGGCATGTTAATATAATTACCCTCAATAACCAGATGTGACAAAGTGGACTGTAACGACATTTTAAAGTAATTAATCTCAATTACTAGATATAGCAAAGTGGACTGTAATGACATTTTATTACAATATATTTAACCGCCATAACTAGATGTATAAACGGTAATGTCATGTTAATATAATGTACTTAACCTGAATAACTATATGTGGAAACGTGAACTGTAATGATATGATAATATAATTAGCCTCAATAACTAGATATGTCAACGTGGACTGTAATGACATGTTTATATATTATACTTAACCTCAATAACTATCCGCCACAATATGGAGTGTAGTGACCTGTTAAAGCTCCAGAATTGTTTTAATGTAATATACTTAACCTCAATAACTAGATGTAGCAATGAGGACTGTAATGACCTACTAAAGCTCCAATTTTTCTCATATAATATACTTAACCTCAATAACTAGATGTGGCAACCTGGACTGTAATGACATGTTAATATGATATACTTCTCCTCAATAACTAGATTTGGTAACGTGGACTGTAATGACATGCTAATATACTATACTTAATCTCAATAACTAGATTAGGCAAAGTGGTCTGTAATGACATGTTTATATAATTACCCGCAATAACCAGATGTGGCAAGTTGGACTGTAATGACATGTTAATATAATATTCTTAATTTCAATAACTAGATGTGGTAACGTGAATTGTAATGACATGTTAATATAATTATTTGCAATAACCAGATGTGTCAACTTGGACTGTTATGACATGTTCAAGCTCTAAAATTGTTTTAATATGACATATTTAACCTCAATAACTAGATGTGGTAATGTGAAATGTTATGACATGTTAATATAATATACTTAACCTCAATAACTGCATGTGGAAAAGTGGACTGTAATGACATGTTAATATGATACACTTAACCACAATAAGTAGATGTGGCAACGTGGACTGTAATGACATATTAAATTAATATACTTAACCTCAATACCTAGATATGGCAACGTGGATTGCAATGACATGATAATATAATCACCTCAATAACTAGATAAAGCAACGCGGACTGTAATGACATGTTTATATAATATGCTTAACCTCAATAACTAGATGTGGCAATATCTACTGTAATGACAAGTTAAATTTTCAGAGTTTTCTTAATATATTTTACTTAACCTCAATAACTAGATGAGGCAACGTGGAGTGTAATGATATGTTAATATGATCTACTTCACCTTAATAAATAGATGTGGCAACGTGGACTCTAATTACATGTTAATGTAATATATTTAACCTCAATAACTAGATTTGGCAATGTGAACTGTATTGACAAGTTAAAATGACATATTTCACCTCAATAACTAGATATGGTAACGTGGACTGTAATGACATGTGAATATAATATACTTAATATCAATACCTAAACGTGGCAATGTCTATTGTAATGAAATGATTATATAATTAGCCTCAATAACGAGATAAAGCAACTAGGTAGGTAATGACATGTTTATATGATATACTTAACCTCAATAACTAGATGTGGTAAAGTGGACTGTAATAACATGTTACTATAATACACTCAACCTCAATAACTAGATGTGGAAATATGGACTATAATGACAAATTAATATACTTAACCTCAATAATTAGATAAAGCAACGTGGACTCTAATGTCATGTTAATATAAAATACTTAACATCAATAACTACATGTGGCAAGATGGACTGTTATGACATGTTCAAGCTCCAAAACTGTTTTAATATAATATACTCAACCTCAATAAATAAATGTGACATTGTGATCTGCAATGACATGTTAATATATCATACTTAAACTCAAGAACTAGATGTGGCAACGTAAACTGCAATGACATTTTAAAGTAATTAACTTCAATGAGTAGTAATAGCAAAGAGGACTATAATGATATGTTATTATAATATACGTAACCTCCATAACTAGATATGTCAACGTCGACTCTGAGTACATGTTAATATAATTTACTTAACCTCAATAACTAGATGTGGTAACGTGGACTGTAATGACATACTAATTTAATACATATTTAATCTTAATAACTAGTTGTGGCAAGTGGATTGTAATGACATGTTAATATAAATAGCTTCAATAACTAGATATAGCAACGTGGACTGTAATGGCATGTTATTATATTATACTTAACCTCGATAACTAGACGTGGCAACATGGACTGTAATGACATGTTAATATAATATATGATCCTCAATAACCGGATGTGGCAACGTTGACTGTAATGACATGTAATATAATATACTTAATCACAATAACTAGATGTTGCAACGTGGACTGTAATGGAATATTAATATACTTAACCTCAAAAATTAGATGTGGCAACTTGGATTATAGAAACATTTTAATATAATATACTTAACCTTAATAACTAGTTGTGGCAAGTGGACTGTTATGACATGTTTAAGATCCAAAATTGTTTTAATATAATATACTCAATCTGAATAACTATATGTGGCAACGTTGACTGTAATATCATGTTAATATAATATACCTAACCACAATAACTAGATGTGGCAACGTGGACTGTAATGACATAATAATATGATATACTTAACCACAATAACTAAATGTGGCAACGTGGACTGTAATGACATGTTAATATAATATACTTAACCTCAATAAATAGATATGGGAACGTATAGTGTAATGACATTTTAATATAATATACTTACCCTCAATAAGTAGATGTAGCAACGTGGTCTGTAATGACATGTTAATATAATATACTTAACCTCAATAAATAGATATGGGAACGTGGTCTGTAATGACATGTTAATATAATATACTTAACCTCAATAAATAGATGTTGCAACGAGTACTATATTTACATGTT
>NW_013676828.1:11282-15591 GCF_000517525.1 Limulus polyphemus | reverse complement strand
TTGTGTTCGGAAAGAATAAACCAGTTTTATTAAGTAAAGACTTGGGTCGTTAAAATTTCGTCGGAACGAAGTTACGGAAAGTTAATTAACAAACGGAGACGTAACACTTCTTTATTAATTTTTAGCTTTTCTAAATAATATATAAACAGAAGCTATCCTTATAATTAATCTCTTTCTCTAAAAACATCTATAGGAAATATTGGAATAGGAGACTTTGGATTTGCTTCCAAACCACATTATGAAGCTGAATTTCTGAGTTCCATGGATTTGAGTGTAAAGTATGCTAAGGCTTTAGACTGCAAAATGTAAGTAATCTATGAGTGTATCCAAAGATGTAATGCAGTTAGTAAAAATAGTGGATATGAATACAAGCAGAAAAACATTACATGCAAGTATATTAAATAGTATGCTTCAATAATATCTAAGTTTAATTATAGTGTTGTAAACTATTTTTGTATATCTTGCTTATGTTTGTGCCAGAGTACACATGATGAAATATCTAGAACGTTTATGAAAAGTAAGGCCTCTGTAGAATCTGGAACTTTCAGTGAAATATTAACGAGTTATCAATGATTTAGTTCAATGCTAGTTAGTCAGTGAGGGTTAGTGTATCTGTGATTGAAGTTCTGTAAGGTTTTGTATTTGTGATTAAATAAGTAAGTGTATGATAGTGTTTGGTCGTTCTATTAAATGTTATTTGAACTTAAACCATGTCACCCAGTGGCACAGCAGTATGTCTGCAGACTTGCAACACTAGAAACCGGGTTTTGATACTTGTGGTGGGCAGAGCACAGATAGCCCTTTGTGTAGCTTTGTGCTTAATTCCAAACAAACAAAAAAACTTAAACCATTGTATATAAAGTTAGGCATACAAATAAATGTAGCCTTTAACAAATTGTATTTATTTATTGAAGAAATAGATTAGTTCATTATCATCATTTTGACTGGACTTCATAATATGTTTACCAAGTGATATCCAAAATAACACTCTAGAAAATTTAACATGTTACAATATTATTTATTAAACATTTTTTGCATTTTAGTTTGGTAATTTGGTATTTTATTTAATAGCATGTTTGGGAGTTAATACAATATATTTGCATAAGGTGATGATTCTAGTACATTAACTACACTGCTCAAAATAATTAGAGTTCACTATTGAACATCCTCTTCTTCCAAGAAGTTGCTAAACAGTTGATTACAGCGTGGGTGCATGTTGTCTTCTATTGGAAGAAAGTTCTTACCAACTGTACTTTTACATGGCAACACTAGTGGTTGTAAGGCTGAACTTGTATGTTATATGGCATTCATAGTACCATGTTATAGCAAATGAAGTCAGTGTAGCTACCATAACTGATTTTTCTCCAAACCAGTATGCCATCATCACCATATGCATGTTTACCTACAGGTGTCATATCTGGTTGCAATGTAAAGTGTGATTTATATGTGAGCAAGACATTCACTCATATGTCCTTGAAACTATTGAAAACAGGCTGCTTTTGTGGTAATGTTTATTCATTTGGGAAAAATGAGACCTGCAGACTGCTTTGGGCTCATGAAGCCAAATCAAATAGCAGCTGTCTTGTGGGGTTGTTGGCACTTGTCTACCCTATCCAGGTCTCTGGCTAACTACTTTGATATTCTCAAGGTGAGTCTACATTCAGTTAAATATACTTTGTGAAACTTGTAGTCATTGTACAACTAGGTGTGATGGGGTTTGACCAGCTTCTAGCCAACCTCTTTTGATCAACATCAAGAAACTATTCAAAATTACTGTTGGGGCCCTGGCATGTTCTGCTTTCAATCCGTTTTTCACACTGCTAATTGTCTTTCTACTTTTTTCTACAAGGAAATGTACATGTTGGATCACAGTATGAATCACCTAACACTCTATTTGTATAAAAGAGAACTTGGAGTTGTCATCAATATTATTTAATAACAGAAATTATTCCTTCTTGTAGCTAGAATGTAGAAAATTTTGATTTTCTTTTAATTATTTTGAACAATGTAGAATGTTTTTAGAATATTTGACATTCTTGGTGTATGATCTAAAGTGCTTGTGGAATGTTTGGAGTGATGATTCTGGTGAATAATCTAGTGTGCTTGTGGAATATAGAAGCATGTGTTAAAATATAATTTTATTTTGCCTTTATTTGATTTACTTATTCTTGTAAATAAAACTTTGTTTTGATATTTGGTAATACCTTAGTTACATGGATGTGTTTATTAAAAAGGTAGACCTATGCTGGTATTTTAGGCTTCTGTATATTCATTAGATACATTATCTTAAATTTATTAATTTGCAGTTAATGAAGATTTTTTTTTATTCTTGTTAATTCAGGTATTAATATACATATTTATCATAGAGGAATATAGCTCATTATTTTTTGTTTTATTTAAGTTATTAAATGTCTGTAGATTAGCCCCCAGCATTGTATAGGTTTATAGTTTGTCTTTTTTTAAGTTTATGAAATCAGATGTCTGAGTATAATCCAGTATCATACAGGATTATAGATTGTCCAGGTTCTGTGTTTGTGGAATTAAATGTTTTATTTGTTTTGTTTCAGGATTCACATCTTGGCTGGCAATCAATCAAAGTACATCAAAGATAGCAATGTTGAAGAAGTATATGTTGAGAACCTAAAGAAAGTTTTGGATCTGTATTCACAGGTGTATTTTGTATCTATTAATGAAATAATTGTATTTAACTATTTTTTAATATTTTAAAGGATATTTGTAATGTTTTGAAGTTTCAGATTTTAAAGATGTGAAAGGCATTGCTTTGATATGTGTCATAGTTAACCTTGTTCTGCATTTTGTTTTTATATTTTATATATCATGTTAAATTTTTGTTTTCAAGGTGCTATAATATAGCTGTTTAATATAAATAAGAATGCATGGTCAGACTGTGTGTAAGTTTTTGGTTTATCATTGGCTTTTAACTAAAAAAAAAAAAAAAAAAATTGGTATTTTACTTTGGTGTACTATGTTATAAGCATATGTTCTATGTAATTATCAATACTCCATAACATCTCACTGCTTTATAGCCTAAATGTTTCATATTAAACTATAAAGGTGAGTACATTATGTTAAATATACTGTTACATCTCTGGTCCTTTGTTAATTTCCCATATAAATTCTTCCCAAGGAACTTCAGCGATACAAGTCCTTTCATTAAATAAAACTAGTTTATTCTTTCTCAATACAACTTTGCAATACACAGAATTTCCACAGTCACTTTAACTGAAACATGCGCTAAAATTCGCAACGATTCACACACTATACTTATGGTTACTCCCGCTCACTTGACTCCATTATCTGTTTCTATATCTGTCTATCTGCAGTTATGTCTCTGCTTTATTTTCCGGGCTTATATACAAAAATAGAGGACGTCTGGCAAGCAGTAGAGTTGCCAGAAACAGTCATGATCCTTCTAAAAACTCATGACGTGCTATCAGCATCACGTGACTTCTGCTGTCGTAACAATACTTTGTGAGATTTGTAATCATTGTGCAATTATATATGATGGGGGATGGGGTTTGACCAGCTTCTAGCCAACCTCCTTCTGTCAACATCATCGAAATATACCAAATAAACGTTTGATTCTGTATAATTTGGTAGATCAGAACAAAAAGATATTTTTGGACATAAACCCAGTAACATTTTTCAGGTATCAACTAGTCCTAAAAGCATAGATTAGTTTTAAAACTGTATACTAAACCAATGAAGAATAATGAAAATCTAAAATAATAATAAATGTAGTATTCAGTTAGAAGTAATGAAAAATAATAGCAAATATATTAAGTATTGTAACCAATACTGTGTGTCCTTACTGTGGTAAAAGTTATACTTGGCTTAGCCAGCTTAGTGAATTTGGGTTAGGCATAAATTCAGAAACTAAGGTAAAAATGTGAAATAATGTTTATGATTTAAAAAAAAGAGAGAATTAAAGTTAGACCCTGGGCTATCATTACAAATCTAAGTACTGAGATCTACTTTTCACAATCAGCATGTTATCTGAATGAGCTGTGTAAGCTTTGTTTCACTGAGCCAGCATTAATATTCTGTATCAGTTTACTTGTTAAATAGAAGAATTTTATAAACGGCAAGCTTGTTTATGTTTTCTTGATCCTGGAGTGGGTTGTGTATCTGTGGTTTAACAAAAGACCACAAAAGTAATTAATGTTACTGTTACGACAGCAGAAGTCACGTGATGCTGGTTACACGTAATGAGAATCTAGAATGTTCATGAGGGCTCGAGTGTTTGCCAGACACGCCCCTCTATTTTGTATATATATATATATATATA
>NW_013676828.1:5106-11169 GCF_000517525.1 Limulus polyphemus | reverse complement strand
ACGTAGATGTCGTGTTAGTAACGTAACGTAGTAGAAGTATAGTAAGTAGTTGTACTAGTAGGACGTCGAGTGTTGTCAGACACACCTCTCTTTAGTTATATATATATATATATATATATATATATATAAGACCGGTGAGAAGTGACTGTAGATAAGTGCAGACAGACAGACGGACAATTGAGTCAAGCGTGGTAGTAAAGTGCGTGAATCATTGTGAATTATAGCATGTGTTTAAGTTAAAGTGACTGTGGAAATTAAGTGTATTGCAAAGTTGTATTGAGAGGGGATAAACAACTTTTATTTAAGAAAGGACTTGTGTCACTGAAGTTTCATCGTAAATAAATTATATGGAAAATTAACAAACGAACAGAGACGTAACATTACCTTCTTATCAGAACAACCCACGTACATTGATTAGAACTAAAAATACAAATCTACTAATGAGTTTGGCTATTTAAATACATCTTCATGTATGTAGTTTTAAATGTTAACAGTATTTTCAGCTATAAATCAAATGTCTGAGATTCAGTATTGTATAAGCTATGTATTCTTGGAATGCATGTATAGCTCAAATATCTTTATACTGCATTCATGTACTATTTTTGAATAAACTATTTTATACAAACATAGATACTTACATATAGCTTTTTTATCTTTTTGCAACAGGAAGACATCACATTTTTGATTGAACCAATAACACCAATTTTGAAGCCAGATTATTTTCTGACAAGCTTTGATCAAGGTAGATAACCCTTTTTTTTTAATTATATTTACCAGACATTGAACAATTAAAGTTAGTCTATGTTAGTTTTGTATTTAAGTGAAATTATATTTAACTGGGGAAAAAAAAAAGCTGAAAAATTCACATAAAGCTCTGATTTGTATACTACAAAAAATTTAGTTCAGTCTGTCTGATAGAGAAAATTATTATTATTTTTTTTTTTAAGAACAGGATAACTTTTTTTTTGTACTATTAACCCTTCAAACCCATAATTAGTTGGGCAACACATTCTCCATGCACAATACTTACTCCCCTTGAGCACTTCATGTGTCCCAATATTTTTTTTTTGCAGCATTGCAGTGTTCATATGTGTTCTTTTTATTCAGAATTAAACTACTTGTTTTGCATTGTGCTTCATGCTTTTAACTTTCAGTTTAATTTGTATTTAATAAACAAAGTTTCTTGGATCTATGAATTTGCATATCTATGTTAACATTTGTAAAGGTCTAGACACTCCTCAACAAGAGCCATCTTCTACTGTTTCAGTGACATCTGGAGGCATTATTTTGATGTAACTACACATTGCATTGGTTTCTATCTTCTTCATCTTGGATTTAAAACTTCCAATCTTGTGCTTCTTTTTCTTTCTACTGAGCCTGCCTTGTCTTTTGACAATTTGACCATCCCTTCCCACCTTTTGCTTTCTTTCTTTCCAGTGAGGATCAAGTAAACCACACCTCTGTCTTTGCTGCTTTGATATTACAAGTATGTCATTGTTTTTCATACAACAGGTCAGTAATGTGCAAAAAAACATTAAAAAGGCAGGGGCTCACTGACAAAAAAAGGGCACTTTTCAAGCAGAGAAAGGGGAAAGGGGGTGAATATGGGGATTGTGGGTTGCTTCTGGTACACATAGTGGAAAGCCATAAAGAGCAAACGGATTCTTTTGTTCCCATTCAGTTGGCCTTACAAACACTGAAACTCCAAAACTAAAGAGTGAATGCTTGTATATTAACGCATAATAGCATATCACAATTATTTTTTACTGTAAAGACCTACAAGTCCCTGTGTGCCATTTATTTTAAAGCTGAAACATATATATATATATTTAACTCGTAGCAAGCAAGGTGTGGAATCAGGTGTCTTTTAGTAGTTGTGGACAACTTTTATAACAGAAAAAGTCTACCTTCCCATTTTAGGTTACATTGCTGCATGTTCCTCTAAATATCTTTTCCCTCTCATCCTCACCTGATACTTGTGTTCATACCAATCACTTTCTGTCTCAACTTCAGTCAATCCTCAGCTGCCATGTTCTTTCAGGCCACAATATTCTTATTCTGTGGCATATAGTCCAGATACTTCATGTTTTTTTAAGCTTCATTCCCTTGAGTCTCTTCTTCCAACATAAGGATCTTCTCCTTTGCCCTTAATCAGCTTACCTTTTGTATTTTTCTTGCTAAATTTCTTTGCTATTGGCCATATTTAACTTCTTTTTTCTGAGGCTTTATATCACAACTCTGACAGCTTTACTGGGAAAAATTACACCTACCTGTTCTCCACCTTAGCCTTGATTTCTTATTTCACAGTGTTCTAGTTAACGTAGTTTCTTTGTTTCTGGACCTTGCTTGGTTAGGTTACTTTTCTTTCTGGAGTTCAAGAAACTCAATTTAGTACCTTTACTTCAAAATGAGATTTTGGGGAATTCCTTACACTTTATTGTTCTCTTGCTATTCACAGCATCTCCCCTGTAATGGCTAGTCATTGCAATTCCTGGATATGACTTTTTTTTTTTTCGGAGGGATCTCTCAGCTCTGGTCCAGTGAGAACTCTATTCTCTCACTATGCACATCTGTGGACTCTCTTTGCAGAGGACCATTGGGTCACACAGTGGTTTCTCTGTCTTTACACTCCTAGACATGCCCATAGGCAACCCTTTTAATGAGCTCTAGCCAATCAGTGGAGTATGTCCAGAAATCCATTCTTTACTTTTGTCTCTCCCTCCATCTCTTTACACTGCCCTGGTGGCTCAATCAGTCCTACATGATCCTTGATTGAACATCCCCTTTTCCCAGACTTGCATCTGGCTTTGGATGCCTATTTGTTTAGGTAGGATGTAGTTCTGGACACATGTACCATTTTTGGCATCTCTCTGCATCAATGTCTTTGAGATGTTGGTAGTTCAACAAGCATGCCATAATCCTGTTTTATTTATCTAGACATCCTGTAATTGATTGATAACTTGATTGTTGTTTCTAACATCAACTGATGGTACTTGCTTTTGGGATGCCTGAACTTGGTGGCAGTGGGATGTTTTACCTAGACTGGATCTTTCCTACAGAGTGATCATTGCATCCTCTGGTGTTTCAGTGTATTTTTGTTTCTCACTTTAGGGTAACCTCTTATCAATGCATCTAAGACTCTCCTCAACACGAAGCTTCCACTTTTTGATCAGCAGTACTGGAATCTGCAGCTCTGGCTGTTGAGGCTCTGAGCAAGGATTGGTTCAGCCTTTTTCTATATGCCTATTTTCCTCTTTGACTTCTTCTCAGTGTGCTTTTTCTCATTACTCGTACTCTTTTCTTGTTCTTTTCATTGATCCCTTCGACCTGCTTAGTCTTGTTTTCCACTTCTTTGCCTCTTGGCATTACAGGACCTTACTGCACTACCACTTGTATTAGGTGAAGAGTATTCTCTGCTTGAAGTGGCTGAGGTCTCTTACTGTTTGATTCCACTAGGTTACCCTTCCTCTTAGTGGGAAACACACTTCCCTTTTTCCATTTTTGTTACAATATACTTGGAAAGGAGCTCATCTTTTTAACTTCTTTCTTTGTACTGGTCCTTCCACCATCTTCTCAATGTGGAATTATAGCTATTTGTTCTTTGGAAAGGTAAATAAAATTTCTGTAATCAACATTTTCTTTACCTGAAAATGTATTTCAGATAGATACTTTCATCTTAACAGAACTACCCACCCTACTTCCCCACTACTGGTTTATCCTTTTTTTTTGCATTATCAAAAATGATCCTTTAGTATACACAATATGCTAAAGGTGAGTACTACACTTGTAGGTTGTGCTACCCTACTTTTGGTGGAGGGTTATAATCAAACATTGATTTGCACCTTCGGCTGGCACAGTGCACATTATTATTTCTGGCAGTGTTGTGAGGTATTAGCCACCTGTTCTGTGGAGAAGTGACTATCTATATGAAACACATTTTCAGGGAAGGAAAATGCTAACTTTCGGGATGAAAGTGAAAACATAAATACAAATGAGAATTTGACTTTAATTCTTACTGTTAATCAACTTAAACTGAAATGGAAATATTCAGCTGTTTTTGAGAATATCTTTATAGTATAGAATGTTGAATAATATTGTTAATTATAAATATTAAATTTTAGTTATAAAAGCTGAACTTTATAATATATAACAATATCCAAGCCATCATTCCCGTACAAGTTTATCAAAACAGTTTACAGTGTTATTTTATAAGTAAGTGGTAAAAATAAATGCACAAATTTCTAAACTGTAAGGCAATAGATACCTGTGGTAATTATTATTGTCTGTTAATGATTACATAAAGATGACAACTAATTTAATTTTGCAATGATGTATTGGAATTATCACTAATCTGATCATCTTTATAATACATGAAACATTATTTAACAGCAAGAAAACTTGAAATTGTTTTTCAGCTGTGAGCTATATCAATGAGATTAACAGTCCTCTTCTGAAACTTGATCTAGTAAGTATGAATATCAACTAGATTTATAATTATTTGTGAATTTAAAATGAATATAATGAATTTGTTACGACAAAGTATGCGTAATTACCATGAAAATATCTACAATAATTGTTTAGCTTAATATGAACATGTTTCATGATTAACATGAATAAATTATTTTTAAGTTCTGCATATTTCATATTACTTAAATGATGTGCTTTTCAAATCAAACAAGTAATTATTTTTTAAATTATGAAAGAAAACACTAGCTATTTTATTCTTGCACATTTTTTTATGTTTTTGAGCAGTACAGCATAAAGAATGTGACAATTCACAAGTAGTTTGTACATATGTGTAACTGCCAAAAATTTGCTTGTTTTTAAGGATATTTTCCACTTGCAAATGATTACTGGTAACATAACCAACAACACCAAAGAGCTTTTGCA
Source organism: Limulus polyphemus (assembly GCF_000517525.1). Lineage (NCBI taxonomy): Eukaryota > Metazoa > Arthropoda > Merostomata > Xiphosura > Limulidae > Limulus > Limulus polyphemus. Next base: position 6,279 of record NW_013676828.1, on the reverse strand, counting down.
GTATGTAGGTGAGTCATAATTTAATTATGTACATAGGTATTTTTTGTTTTTCCTTTTCTTCTTAAATAGCGTTTTGTTTTTGTAGGTTAAAAAAAAATTAACTTTTCTTTATTAGTTTTGCTGTTACTTTAGGAAAAGGAAAAGTATCTGTAAATGTTGAGTTTTTCTTGTAGTAAGTGGATAAGGATGCCCTAAGTTGAAATGAGTTTAGTCCTGTAGTTGTAAAAATTTGAAAATGTTGTTTAAGTAGAATTGTTAAAGTATTATTTACTTTACAGCAGCCCAAGAGTCTGCAGGCTCACAATGCTAAAAAATTTGGAGTTTCAATACCTGTGTTGGGCAGAGCACAGGTTGCTTTGTGCTTAATCAACCAACCAAATCTACAGTTTAACATAATCATTTAATTATAATACGTATTAAATTGTGGGGTACTAGTAAAAATGTTTTCTGAATAAATTTAAATTTGCTTGCTGCAAACATAATTAATACAACAGACAGTAGTTTTAAAGTTAAAAAAAAATTTACTCATTAATAAAGTACATTTATGATGCTTAGCCATGTAATTAACAGAAAAATAATATAAATTACTTTAAATTAATCTGTTGAAATATTAAACGAAATAAGTGTATCTATAGGGCATGTCCAAGTTTCCCAGGTACCAAATCGAGATGAACCATCTGCATCTGGAGAGATAAATTATCAGTATGTCTTTAATTTGCTGGAAAAATTAGGATATGATGGGTGGATAGGGTTAGAATACACACCAAAAGGTGAGTTATTACATTTTTTTAAAGGTTTTAGAACTTTATTAGTCAATTTAGAAACGATTGAGGAGACGTATAGAAAAAGATAAAATAGCTAACACAAATGAAAATTATTTATGCAACTTTCTTCAATTTCAAAAAATAAAAATTGCAATTTACTTTTTAGATAAAAGTTGATTGCAACAGATTTCAATATTTTGCTCTCCATTGGCTGCAAAAATAAAAACCAAATACCTTTATTGAAAAGTGAACAATGTATGATCCATTTACATCAGACGTTTGTAATACATACTGTTCAATCAGTTAGCATTTATATTGTTACGCCTCCAGTCGTTACTTAATTTTCCATAAATTTGTTCCAACGAAACTTTAGCGACACAAGTCCTTTCTTAAATAAAACTGGTTTATT
>NW_013676828.1:1983-4378 GCF_000517525.1 Limulus polyphemus | reverse complement strand
CACACACACACACACACACACACACACACACACACACACACACACACACACACACACACACACACACACACACGTACAGAGCTATATTAAAGTAAAACGTGCACTGTAGATAACTTTCATTATTACTTAAATTTTTATTGTAATGAACACATTTGAAACATGACTAAAACAATTATCTTTAATAAATTTAGTAATATTTTGTTTTGTTTGTACTTGTATACATAATTTTGTATAATATATTAATTTATCCAGTTATGAAATAACCATACATGTTGTTTTTATATATTTTATGATTTGAAATGTTGGTATATTAAATATTTCATTTTTATTATATTTAGTTTGTTCTCTATGCATCTATTTCAACTACACACACCATTATTATGAAGTGCTTTGAAAAATGTCTGATGCTGAATAATTTTAGATTGGTTCTGATCTAGCTGGCTTATTGAGAGAAATCTCCCTTTGGCAGCTGCAGAGAATAAATTGGTGTAGTCAAAATGCTATTATACATGTATTGGGCCAGTTAACAATGGTGTGATTTAAAATTACCTGTCTTTTTGTGATGTGTTATCATACTTGTATATAAAAACAAAAATCTCTGGGTGTTAATACATTGAACCATTTTATTTTTTCAGAAACAACTCTGAGTGGATTGAAATGGATTGAAGAATATGGCTACAAACTTTAAGATTGTCATTACTTTATTTTCATTGTACTTCTATTTTCATTAGTAAAAAAAATATTCAAGATAAATCTATACAGAACAATGAAAATATGTATTTTTTTTTATTTTTTTTTGTAAGTGGCTATAAAGTTTTGAATGTAGATGAAAAATTCCTGAATACAAATAAACTTGGTGTTAAAGATTGATATATTTGACATTATGTGTAAAAAGTATTAGGATTTTGTAGTATAATAATTGTATATTTTCAAAGTATACAACAAGATTGGATCTTGTGTTGTTCAGGTTTAAAAGAATAATTGATTGGAGTACAAATTATTGTTTATGACTACTTTTCAAACATACATGTTAGTTTTACTTGAATCATAAAAACTTCAACAAGCTACTGGTATTAAAAAGCTGCTGGTAATACTTTAAAAAATTATATAAAGAACTTAAGTATGCAAATGTCATAATATAGAAACATTTGCAGGTAGCTATCAAGTTTTTTTAATCTTTGATAAAAGTTTATTTTTTGTTATATAATTGAGGTTTTGTAGTAAGTGTTAGCTTACAAATCTGTGAAAGCTTGTGGTTATTTGAAAAATAGTTCTATTCACAATGAATCCAGGTACACAAACATAAAATAGAACTGTTACATATTTTTATTAATAAAGAAAGGAGTTGTTAGTATTTAGCTACAAGATGTCTCAACTGTATATGGATTATAAAAACATGATCAAGGATTATTTCCCATTATAAATGTAAGAATATGTTCTTGAACAAATAAATTAATAAATGTTTACCAACTTTTTTATGTTTGTTTTTTAAAACTCTTAATGTAAGTAAATTAACATGTAGAATTATACAAAGATTAAGTTAAAATGCTTTTCTTTTAGTTGCAAACTTTTAACCCTCTTACTGGTTAGAGGCCCAAAAACTCACAAATAAAATAAAAGTATTTTAATGTAGAGAAAAAATCTGCGTGTAATTTTAGAAATACAGAATGTTTCTCACTTTTCCTTTTTGAAACCAAATATTTGATATTTATTGTATTTATACTTTGATAAAATATTTAAAAAAAAATAAAATCAATCTATAGTGCAGACTTGTACACAGCAGTATTTTAAAGATGATTAAAAAGCATTGCATTTTACAAAGTTCACTATTATATTTTTCTATTCTAACAGTTTAGGTTATGATTTATTTTTGAATGAAAGTACTTATCAATAAAAGTATTGAAAAGGAACCACTACCTGCTTCTATTAAAATGTTACACAAGGTAATGTAGGTTTTCAGTTATGCAATCAAACACATTTTGTCAAAAGTAATTTAATTGGAAGCCAAATTGTTCTCACAATAGATACAATTTTGCAGCTGGTTTATCCAATACATTTTTATATCATTTGTAGTTAGACACACCTTAATATTTCCATTAAGTTACAGCAGTTGTTAGAAGAGAAAGAAAATAAACAAGAAGATAAGTTACAGCAGTTGTTGGAGGAAAAAGAAAAGAAACAAGAAGAGAGACTACAACAGTGGCAACTAGAACAAGAAAGGAAACAGGAAGAAAGTATCCAACAGTTACAGGAATGTCAGCAGCAACTTCAGGAAAAATCAATAACAATGGCAAGAAGTACAAATGGAAAACATTAGTAAATTTAAAAGCGAATTAGATACGTTAAAAGTACGATTTTATTGTCTTTAACACAAGGAGGATACATTAACCATCGA
>NW_013676828.1:0-1255 GCF_000517525.1 Limulus polyphemus | reverse complement strand
AACTAATTATACACATTAAAGGATGTTTATTGTCTTTTGCACAAGGAGGATACATTAACCATCGACTTAATCAGCCCCAGACAATGGCAAGTCCCTTCCAGAGCTCGCAGCAAAACTCTAATGCAGACATCTTCAGTTCTGTTAGAAGTCACATCCCAGATATCATTGTCAGTACTAGGAGTGATCCAGTACGAAGGAAGCCACAGTAATACGATGGGAAAGCACCATGGGAAGCATATAGAGCACAGTTTGAGCTACTGGCAGAGATGAACGGATGGACAGAGGAGCAGAAAGCAGTATATCTGGCAACGAGCTTGAAGGGACAACCACTGGAAATACTTGGACAGTTGACAGCAGCCGACAGACACAACTATAGAACACTAGTGTCGGCTCTAGAACTCAGGTACGGAACCCAAAATCAGTCTGAAGTCTACAGAGCTAGGTTTAGGACGAGAGTCCGTGCTATGGAGGAGAGCCTGCAAGAGCTGGCACAGAACTTGGAAAGCATGACACACAAGGCCTACGTAGCTGCGCCACCTGATTTCCTCAAGTTGTTGCTGAGAGATCAGTTCGTAGATGCCTTGGACAGTCCACAACTAAAGATACACGTAAAGCAAGCACACCCCTCTACCATGCAGGATGCAATGGCCAGAGCTCTCGAATTTGAATCCTACGTTAAGTCCAGCACAGAGGTACCAAGGTTGGTACAATCATCTGGATTCAAGGCCAGAAAAGATCAGCTTTCAGAGAAGTTTGAGGGACTTTGCTGGCACTGTAATAAACCTGGGCATAAGAGAGCTCAATGCTGGAAACTTCAACACAGGGGAGATGATACAACAGAAAAGGCTGCTACCCAGAAAGGTTGCTGGAACTGTGGATAGCAAGGATATATGAGGAGCCACTGTAAGAAGAATATTACCAACAAGTCAGCCTCAAGGAAACCAGTAGTGGTTGGTGATGAGGGATGCCCACCAACCCCCATCATGAAAATCCCTACAGCTAGGTGTAAAATGCCAAGCACACACAGTGTCTATGTGACAGGAAAGCTGGATGGCCAAAGGTGCAACTTTGTCATAGATTCTGCATCTCAGCAAACCATTGTGAGCATCAAGGTGTTAGATCACGAAGGAGTACCAGAAGCCATACAGAAGCTTTATGGTGTGATAGGACTTTTACAAGATTGTGGGGACCAGTGTGGGTAACCATTGAGCTCATGGACATAAAGGACAGACAGAAAGTATACTTGGCTGACATT
>NW_013676827.1:3672-14817 GCF_000517525.1 Limulus polyphemus | reverse complement strand
AAAATGTATGACATAATTCACTGAAGTCAGTCCCTTTTATATACGACACTCTTCAAACCGGTTTAAACACGGCAAAGCAAGTTAAAACACGATTGCTGCAGCAGACTCGTAATCGTTTTCTTGGAAACTTCATTGCAGGTACTTAAACAAAAAGTGCTCTGATATCAAAAGTCGCCTGTTACAGATTTAAATATAAATATATAAACACATATGTACAACACACAAATATACGTAGAAGCACACACAATGCGCGCACACTCTTCTCTATCACAAAGTTGTGTAACCACGCGCACACTCGTCACAATACTTGTATCAACTGCCTGTAAGCATTGTATCGTCTTACAACAATGCATGCAGAGGCGACTGCAGGAATGAACTCTCATTGCAGGTACTTACACAAAAAGCGCTCTGATATCCAAAGTCGCCGAATTTTTCATTTTACTGATTTTCCTAAAACTTATATTACTGTCAGATGCAAAAATCAGATTGGACAAATTTGGGCATTTTTACTTACACTTATTTTAATTTTTTATACATAGTAAGTTTATCTACAATCTATGATATTTCCATACAAATAATTATAGTTTTGCTCATTTGTGGCACAGTGCAGCGGCTGGCCGGATGAACTGACCTCGCGGGCCTGATCCTGCCCGCCGGGCCGTAGTTTGGTGACCCCTGTGCTAGATGAATGATATTTTATATGTCTTCGAATTTTGTCGCTAGATGGCAGCAAATACGAGGGTAACTTGTGAAAACTCCAGATGTACAATTCACCCAGTAATCTTATTAGTATTATGCTAAATATCATGGTATGTAAATTGTTTTGGAGTTAAGGGTTACAGAAAATTGTTTTTACTGTGTTTAGGTATGTTTAATGAATAACCAGTGTGTTTACGTATCAGATGTGATTTGAATGAAGAAAATGTCTCATTAAAACAAAAGATATGATTTTGGTAATGTTTTTAGTTAAAGTTGAAATTTTTAAATTATATATACATGTGTGTGTGTGTGTGTGTGCACATAAAAGGTGAAACTTCTGTTGAACTAACAGAGGTCACAAACTATAAAACCTAAATAATCAACAGTGATTATACAGTTAAACCTGAACGACAAAAGAAAGACATTTTCAGACTTGCAGGAAAATAAACTTTGTTGGTTGTAGAAAAATCCGTATATGTTACAATACAATATCATTTATAATTATAAAGGGTCGGGCGTAGCCAAATAATGTGTCAGAGGATTCATGGTATTTGACCCAGAAATTGTGGGTGTGCTATAAGAATAAAAGTTAAATCTCCCTATTCGATCACACAAGACTTAGCGGTGGGTGCTGTTGATTAACTATGTTTTCTTTAATCTATTAGCTCAAAATTAGGGATGGCTTGTGTTGCTTTGCGACGAACTTTGAAACAAACTATTTAATTTTAAAACCTTTATGTTTTTTTTTATGAATAATAGAATGACATGCTTTCTCGAAACGTCTGGAGGTTCTTTCATATATACAGAATTATCCTTTATGTAATTTCTGTCACTTTCATTTAATTATGTTCAGCATTTAGTGGTCACTTGGTTTTTGTAACCGTTATATTGGATAAATTTAAACAATTACACTTTAAAAGTTTTTAATCATTATTTTGACTAGTTTTTTTAGCTTCAAAGCTTGGGGTACGTTTCCTTATTTATAGTTGATAAGTAAATACTAGAATAATCTTGAACACTTACTACTGTGTCGTTCCTTCCTTCTATTACTATATAGGTGATTGTATTAACAGCTCTATTACTATATTAGATCGAAAATCAGCAAGGTGGTTTTTTCACTATGGTTAGCTAGAAGTCTGAATGACGTACGAGCAACGTAAACAAGTGCGTATCGTATGGGGTGTGAAGTTATTTAAAAACGTCGTATGAAACAGAATAAAGGTTATGATGATTCAAAATAATGTTTTCGTCGTTTTGTAGAGGTATCAAGATATTTCACTAGAAAAATAAGTCAGTTTAAAATAATATTATCATAGCGAACTTGGTTTCCATGGGGTTTAATTACATATTATCCCTTACGTACCTCTTTCCTCAGGTATCAGCTGCATTCTATCCTTGTACGTTGTAGATGGTTGTCATAATACCACCAACCATGTAAGACAGAAGTATGTTAGTGAAACTCGTGTTAGTATCGTTGTGCTTTTTGTATTTCACTCTTAGCGGACCAATGTCATAGATAGTTACCACTACCAGTGTTCCTGATCATTTAGTGGTTATAAGTCTCAGCATTGGTAATACATCTTTCGCTTAAAGGATTCACCATTTCTGTTACTTGTTATTCTGAAGTGTTAAAAACTTTAATCACGTAATTATAAATTTTTGGGGTTAACTAAGATAAAGAAACATATGTTAAGCCATAATGTTCTGTATATTTTAGTATTTAGTAATTATAGTTTCACTTGAGGCGCGAAGAGTACTTCTGAAGTTGTTTAACTATGTTTATTAAACTGTTCGTAAGTAAATGCATCAGAAAAAAATCCGTGTTTTGCCCATGAAAATCACAGGACTAACTGAACTTGGTAATCAAGTATGTGTGCCTGCAGACTAGAAGAAATGCAGAAAATGATCCCTCATAATTACCCCAATCTTTACGACGACTTGGAAGAGTATTTAAAGGAGTTTGCAACTAGGACAAGCCAAAACGATGGCGCAAACATTGATGTATACGAAGAATTAACTCAAAAAGAAAACGATCTTATTCTTGCTGCAGAGTTGGGGAAAGCATTATTAGAAAAAAACGAAGATTTGAGTAAAGCAAACGAACGTCTAACAGAAGACTATACCCGAAAACTAGAGGTAGGGCCTCAGAGTAAGGAAGTTTTGACATTTTTTCACGTGCCAGAGTATATACAAATTATACTAAATGTTTAAACTTTTTAAGCGTTTTAAATACACTTTTAAGTTTTAGGTTTATAGTTATAGTTAATATTGCAATGATTCATTCCTTTTATTTTTATTCATCTATTTAGTGCCATGTTGGTAAATAAAAACAAATTATTAACTATTTTACAAATTGAAATAAATAACTTAAGATTAACTGTTTGAGAAGGCTTCATCACAGTGTACAAATCTCACGAAAACCAGCAGAGCACATTGATTAAACTTAAAGTATAACAAATCTTATTTGTCATAAGACATTATTGTCAGGTTTTTATGTGTGGATGGGCCGGATTCTTTACAGTAGGTGGCTGTGATTTGTTGGCGATAAATTTCAACAATAAACAAACAGCACACGGTCCACTTGTTTTAAAATAATGTATTAAAACAAGTCAAATGTATATACAAATGTTCGTTACGCAGTTAATTACCACAGTTGTATCCAGAGCTTTGAATAATCGTCCGTTTTCGTGAAAGTTCTCACAGGCTGGTTCAGTTACTTTAAAACACAATTGACAAGATGAATTATTATTCTCTGCTCTATTATTACATTACAATCAGTGATAATTTCACTTTAAAAGTCACCGTTATACACGCTTTATGGTTAAACTTAAAATCATGCAGTCTAGATCTAGCTATCTATCTACCTTACGAACTAACTTTCTGTTTATATAAATAACTTGAACTACATTTTGTACGCTATTTATAGCCTGACCGAAGCTTAGAACGTTCTACAAAATACGAGATATTATGGTGCAATACTACTTAATCAAAACAACGAGAAAAACTTAGAAGGTTCTAGTAATGATTCAATAATACAACAAGCGCCAATTCACCAGTATTGAAACTACAAAACTACGATTCGTACACAGTTACGTAAACAAACCTGTGATAAACTATCGCTTCTAAAAATAACTAAATTTTACACTCGTGCTATACTTAAACCATCTAAATTATAACGCTCGCATTAACTTAAACCGTCTTGTATATCTAGCATTTATGTTAGGTCTATTATATTTTTAATATTATATTCATAACCTAATCCTTTATGGATTTTTAAGAGTGTATAGTAATAGTATTTCAACCACACTATATTCGTCATATCCATTGCCTAAGACTCGTTTCACTCAATCCAGAGCTCTCCAGGCCGTAAGAGACAAGACTGGGAATGTAGTGTTGAAAATGTAATAGGCCTGACATAATGTGTTATGACAAATATAAGTAATTATATCATATTTCCTTTTAACTTTACTTACTGATTAAGTATTATTTTATTACAAGTTACAGCTTTCACAGTAAGGAAGATTTGTTTTTAGAACAGGTACGACATTTCGATCACTTGTGCGATCATTCTGGTGGGGTGGGTTTCTTAAATATGTTCCTTAACATTGTTTATTTTTCATTCAGCAATTCAGAGGTGAAAACGAATCTAGGCGTTATGTTAAAGTTAAATTTATGTGCTGGTCTTTTCGAAATTTCTGATAGAGGTATGCTAATATTTTCTATATAAGGGATGGTGTAAGTGACTAGGTTTCTTTTGTTTTGTATGGTGTTTTTCGAGTTTATGTGTCTTGTAGAATGAAAGGCAGTGTTACACACTTCTGTACATTTTTTTTCTGAAAAAAATTACGGATTTTAAGTCAAGATAACCAAAACGTTTCAGAATTAAGTGATCGTGCAAGATAAATATCAAATATTTTAGTGTATATTTTAAAGAATCGTACATGCTTTCGTTTGTTTACTCTGTATTGTATTGTTTACGATGTAAAATCGTTGTAAACTAAAAAGAACACACACACACAAATATATATATATATATATACACACACACACACACAAAACAACGAAGTCTTGCTGCAAGATACACAATTTTCCTCCAAACAAAAAAGCAAATTGTCACAAATAAAGCTTTTTTTCCCCACAACTGCTGAGAAATATTTGCATAACAAGGGTAAATTTGTCAAATTAATGTTATTTATGGTATAGAGAACAGTAGACAGTGTGAGACGACCTGGATATCTAGAATTTTGTATATTATTTAATTTCTTTTCATGCTAAATAAATTTAAAAAGATTTATAAAATTATAATTTGTTTCTTATTAATTTTTGAACAAAAGGGCTAGTATTAGTAGTAATATAATATGACTGGGGCTGAATGTCCCTTTGTATTGTGTTAGTTTTGACTAATGAGCATACTCTTAAAATATCGATTGATTTAAGATGTTTGAAGATTCACTTTAAAAAGAATCAGTTTTCATTTTTAAAACTTACATATTTTTTTTTATTTGAAAGATACCAGAGTTCATAAATATTGGTTGTTGCACAGTATAGATTTGTGTAAGTGTTATAGAAATACTTTACTTGTTATTAAGCGCAAAGCAACACAATGGACTATCTCTGCTGTGCCCATCACGGTATTGAAACCTTGTTTTTAGCATTATAAGCCTTCAGACTTACTGCGGAGCCACTGGGGGCATATAGAAAGAAATTCTTAATTGTCCCTTCAAAGTATTTTATTTCGTGTATTTCATGTATATATAACACTGTTTTCCATTTTCAAATAAGCCTAAAATGTTTGTTTAACGTACATAATCCTGTGTTAATGTTAAAACACTGAAAATAAAAAGTTTATTGTTGTTCGTATAGTAATAGACAAAACGACCAGGCAAGATTTAGGCATAGGTATTTCTAATATAGAAATGCTGATCAGAGGAAGGACAATTAGTCATTAGAATCAGTCGTCTACATGCTTAAACTTAACCGAACAGCGTGATTGACTATAATTTTTAAAACGCAGGTGAACGTTTGGTGAACCTTTAATTGTAAATACATTTTAGTTTGATGGTTCAACGTATACAATACCATTAAGCAACAGTTTTAATTATACCTTATTGTTACTCTAATTGAAACCAAAACTTAAAGTTTAAGCGATATTGTAAACATTGGCAACAGTTAAAATCTTTTGACTGCACATGATCAGTACTGGTACTTTTAGAGACACTTTGTGAAGTGATTGATACCACGTTCTTCCCGCGTTATCTCAGGCTATATTATTAACTTGGGTAATAATTAATATATATCTGTAGTGTTATAGGTACAAATTAAGATGTGAAGCGACTGAGTCTAGTTACGGGAAGCACGATTTCGTTTTCCTCAATATCATTTTATATTATTGGGAAGAAAAATGATACATCAAAGTTTTAATAGAAAAATAAACAAAAAATCGCATAGCTAGCATGAATAGATTAAATAGATGTAAATTATGTCTGCCGACAGTTTCATTCGAAATTGCATTTGTAAAGCGAATTGGCTATATTTACGGCGGCAAAAGCAGAATACAGGTTTTACAAATACATGTGAATTAGTTGTCTTTTCCCTGCAATTAATGTGAACATTAGGATGATACTAGAACTACGATTACGTGATATACAGGTATCTCCCCTGACTATAAGACCGTTGACCAGCTTTTAATATCTTTCCCAACCAGCATTTGCTAGATACTATACTTACACACGCGCGTGTGTGCTGCTAGCTGGAACTGAAATGCCTTCAGGCATTTTCTATATGGAGTATTAAATTAGTTACCTTTATTTTCATAATAGTGTTGTTATTTATTGTTCTAATAACAAACTTAAATCTACACAATTTGTATCGTTATAGTAATATTTAAAGTATTATGGTGTTGAATGCCATAAGTGACGCTCGTTACTGACAGGTGAAACCAAAGGTGTGATTTATGCAAATACTCTAATAAAACTCTTTGAACTGTATAATTTAGACGATTTTTGTTTTTCAGTCGCATGTTTGAAGTAAAATGTATAGTGTGAAGTAAGTAGTTATATAGTTAAATTCAAGTGTACCGGAGTGTAATATAACGAGGAAACATAAAATCGAATATATAGGTAGGTACAAGGTAGTTTTATCACACACTTTTGATCGGAACAAGCTGTAGATAATTTAATATGCCGGTCTAACCAAGAATATGCAGTGTAAATAATAATAACAATGCATTGATTTCTCAGTTAATTACTTTTTCTGTTAACGATATTTTTAGCCGTAATCCCAATGATATCTTCCACGAAATTATCTTGTAAGTTGTAAGAAAGAGAGGAACTGCCAGCTTTGGAAGGTCGGTTTGTTTGTTTTAAATTTCGTGCAAAGCTACACTAGGGCTATCTGCGCTAGCCATCTCTAATTTAGCAGTGTAAGACTAGAGGGAAGGCAGCTAGTCATCACCACCAACCGCCAACTCTTGGCGCTACTCTTTTACCAACGAATAGTGGGATTGACCGTCACTTTATAACGCCCCCACGGCTGAAAGGGTGAGTATGTTTGGTGGGACGGGGATTCGAACCCACAACCCGCAGATTGCGAATCGAGCTTCCTAACCATGCCGGGCTGGAAGGTCGGTTGACCAAAACGTAGCGAACACCGTTTTCATGACAGCATATTTTAACTTTATTTTATTTCATATTTGATCATATGATAATGTAACTGTATGTTCATTACGTTACTAAACAACACCAATCGCCGTTGAAAAATATTAAACTTCAGATAGCTTTAAAAGTGTAAAGGTCAGCATTTTAAACTTTACGTAAACAAGGTAAAATAAAAAATAAAATGATAATTATGCAATGCAAAACTATTCCCGAATAATATTACCAGTAAAAGCATTGAATATAATATTTTTCTATCGAAAATTTAAACAGCACGATTAAACTTGATTATTTGGCTATCCTGGCAACTTTTATTGCGAACTGCGTTCTTACGATTATGTACTGATTAGTCTTTAGAAATGTTATTTCTGTCGCTCAAGGTTGGGGTTGGAAGGAGATAATTATTTTCCTCTAATATATAGAACTTGAAATTAAACACCTGCATTTCTTCATAGCTACGTACAGCTTAATTTCAACGTCCAAGATGAATAATCGTCGTCACGCTCTACTAAGTTCCAAGTATCACAGAGCAAACCCAATAATGTACACGCTAGATTCGCAGTCCGCTTGGTGGCGCTATTAACTGAATTTTGGTGTGCATGAACTCTGATGCATCATGATTGTCACAGTATTGTAGCTTTAGTATTCTTTGTGGAGGCTCATTTTTTTTTTCATGTGAATATATGACACATAGAGATAAAAAGTTTAGTTATAAATAACATTTTATTATTATTATTGTTATTTCAAAATATGAATTGATGAAGATGTTGCCCGCAGAAAATTAACCGTATAATCAATCATTACTATGTATGGGTTTTAAATAGGTGACTCACTAGGTTTTTAAACAATTATTGTAGTAATGACAAGCCTGAACAATAATCGCAGATATTAATTATATATATTTAAAATGCTACTGCATATTAAAGTGTTTTTAAACAAATCGTGCTGCTGGTTATATCTTTCAATTTGACTTTTGTATTCGATTTTAATTAGGAGAAAAGAATGCAAAATTTTTGAAAAAGAAACTCAAATCCTTCTCTATTTAGGCTTTTTGTAGTTTTGAACTGTATATTATAAGTATGGTGCTTTGATTGTCTTGTTTGTTTCTAGTTAAGCACAAAGCTATACAATGGGCTATCTGTGCTCTGCCCACACGGGTATCGAAACCCGGATTCTAGCGTTGTAAGTCCGCAGACATACCGCTGTGCCACTGGGGGGCTGATTGTCTTGCTCACCACTGTGAAACTATATTTAACTAGGTTTTGAAGAATATGTAGCACTGTTAACTCTAATTTATTATTTTAGATTATTTATGAGACAGATTGTCTAAGTTAATTTTTTTCTATTTCCGTGTATCCAAGGCTATTTGACTGGTGGAATTCCCCGAATCCGTTCTAACTCGGTAACAAGGGATGAAATGAATGATAGTTTGGGCTTTGTATTTATTTTCAGTCCTGCCTTAAATAACATGTCTGCTAATTAATCCAGAAGAATAAATTAGTTGCGCCAGTGCTACATATTATTCATATTTTATATAAGCATAGGTTCATTAAGGTGAGTACAAAACAATCTTACACCATAATGCTAAACTTTGCTGAACAAAAAATGTGTCTATCGCATAATGACTATCTTGGGACTATCTTTTAACATATTTGCGTTTATTGCCTATGAAATTAAACAAGGTGTAAATTAAGCTATTGTTTCCAGTAGCAATGATTTCAAATATATACAACAGTGTTCCTATAACGAGGTTTCAAATGTATAAAAATGTACACGTAACAATGGATTCAAACATATAACAATGTAACCATAATAGGTTCAAATGTACCTGTAACGATAGATTATGTATATTAATGCACCGTAACGATGGGTTCAAATGTATATTAATATACCTGTAACTATAGATTCAAATGTTTAACAATACACTTGTAACTATGGATTGAAATGTTTAACAATGCACCTGTAACAATGGATTCAAACGTATAACAATGTACATACAACGTAGGTTCAGGTGTATAAAAATGTACATGTAACAGTGAATTCAAACGTGTCACAATATTCTCATAACGGTAGGTTCAAATGTATATCGATGTACATGTAACGATGGTTACAAATGTATAACAATGTACCTGTAACTATGGATTCAAATGTATAACAATGTATCTGTAATGATGGTTACAAATGTATAACAATGTACCTGTAACTGTGGATTCAAATGTATAACAATGTATTTGTAATGATGGTTACAAATGTATAACAATGTACCTGTAACTGTGGATTCAAATGTATAACAATGTATCTGTAATGATGCTTACAAATGTATAACAATGTATCTGTAATGATGGTTACAAATGTATAACAATGTATTTGTAATGATGGTTACAAATGTATAACAATGTACCCTATGCTATAACGATAGTTTCATATGTACTACATTGTACTTTATTCACTCATTGTTAAAGATCGGAGCTATTGGTACTAAGGCGTAAACGAAGTAAAGGTAACAGGATTAGTGTATTTTTTGTTTAACACTTTACATTTAGCTGTTTTTGTTTTCTCTGTCCTTTATACAAATCGTTCAGGCACGTTGCCTTCACAGTTCTGCGTTCTCTATTTCCGAACAAAGATTATTAGATTAAAAGTTTATTTGGATTCAGTTCGCTGGTTATAAACACCATGTGTTGAATTTTCCCGAAGAACAACGTAAAAGGCTTATCTTTAGAAGGATCTATTGTTTTGTACGTGTACTTTGCGGAACTGATATCCTGTTTTAAAAATTTTGTTGAGAACAAATAACGACTGTACGTGGATAATAGTAATGTTAGTTAAACAAAGGTGACTTTTATTGATGCGATTAACAGTTTTGTAACTTAAAACTTTATTAACAATGTTAACTTCAAAGGCTGAATAAAATACGGGATTACTGTAATATCAATTAATACAGTACAATTTAGAGATGATAGTGTTTCAGGTTTGCTTTCAGTTTTGTTGTACTAGTTTATTATTTCGCAAAGCTGTACTTGGAATGTAAAGGTGGTGCAAATCTATTGTCCTGTAGTTTAACATTTCCTAAGCTGTAGAAACCTTTTCTGTCGGTGGGTCTGAGGAAATCTACGTAGCCTCATTATTGAGAAAGCAGTGTTTAAACGATTAATTAATTGTATATTACACATTGCTACATCAATGGCGGCTTAGGTGGTCATGGTAAGTGTGACTAATTACTTCCCTAACAATAATTACTGTTTTGTTTTTTACCTTTTTTCACACACTTTTATTTACTTGCAGCTTGGTGGTTAATGTACTCTCACGTTCAGGTCATTCGTTCATTTTTAGTCGAATTTGCCTTGAACTTCAATTCTATATGCAAACTTAGTATTATACGCATTGGCCCGGACTTCAGTGTACTGCCATATGTTGTATTTGAATCCATTTTGTACACTCGTTAATTTTCACTAACATTTAGTGTTCTTAATCTATCTTGTATTCCTAATGTACGCTTACGATGAGGTCATTCACACGGATTTTAGTTAATGTTACGTCTAGTTTAAATCAGTTGTAGAATATATTATTAAACCTTCGGTTTATGTATTTGTGTGTGTATGTGTTATATATATATATAAACACACATACACTAATTTCATTAATTATCAATCGTGTGTGGTGTAGATAGAAAAAGCAGAGTGTGGGGGGAATCAGTAAGGTAGTACACACTCTGTTACGTATTGGAATTTTAAATGGTCTGAAGCTGAGTTAAATGATAATTTAAATTTAGTAGTTAAATTGTACTTTGGAT
>NW_013676827.1:0-2878 GCF_000517525.1 Limulus polyphemus | reverse complement strand
CAAATAGTTATTACAAACAAAGATTTATAAACAAAAGTTTCACAAACTTACAAACAATAGTTTGGAACTCCCTTGATATCTTATCGAGGGTTTACGATTAGCGAGTTAATTACGAGTTGATGTAAATACGACTCGCGGGGAAGCTAGCTAGCTTTGTCCTTGGCCACACATGCTAGGTTCTCCACCGTTGAAGTTAGGTAATATTTTCGTAAAAATACTAATGTCCGATGAGAATCCACTGAAGTTGAATAATTTGAAATGTTCGAACTTTGTAAAAGCTCCTGGTCAAATATCTGAAGTTTTCCGAATGATAAGCGTTATAAAAATCACAGTTATAGCTTTCGAAGTTTATAGCACACTGATAAAAGTGAACTACTAATATACATTCTCCTTTTGGCGCGCCGCGTTGGTTGTATTTACAGGCATGGGAAGGTTTTCTAGAAAATTCAGATTAAATAGCAATACTGAGCTATATTTAAACGTTTACATATATAGATATATTGTTGATTCCTACTCTCGAGACTCTTCTACAACTTTGGAGAATAGGCGGGGAATTTCGCAATATATATATATAACACTACAAGCTATGCATGTTTTTAAATATAAACTTAATCTAAACAACGTTCATATTAAAATAAATACATAACAACTCAGAGAAACTTTGATAACATCAGTCAAGAAATTCATTTGTACCTCGTAAAAGGCAGCCAGTCTCCATGTGAGGAGTCAGCACCTGACGACACAACCCTTAGGATTGTCACCTAGAACTTAACCAGAACTATCTGTACAAGATAATTTGGCAAACCGAGTTTTGGCTACCATGTTTACTGTTTTTTTAAATACTCCTTATATGTGCTTATATTATCTGTATCAAGTTGATGGATTGATACAATGTTTTACATTTAATTAATATTTTAAATACACGTGTATTTTTTTTCCCTCGCACAAATCTTATTTTGAGGAATTTTTATTATGGAAATAATAGGTGAGTATTGTTTTCTATAGTGCCAGAAATTATTTATACATGATTTGCATATCTTGTAGACTTGCTTTAAGATTACAGTATCACACAAGTTGGTTTTGAATGCAAGGAAAACTCTTCATACATATAAATATACATTAAAGAATTCCCAAACATTTCAAGTTGCTTGTTGATAATCCGTATTCTAACTTAAGTTTTGTCCAAGCAAATGAAATAAAGTGATGTCATACGTTACAGCAGTTGTGGCATACTATTATACAAACAACAAGCAAAAGTACCCGTCCCCAGTGACGGGAAAAGTTTAAGTTAGTCTATCAATTTAAATTACTTCATGGAATTTAAAAAGGTTAATTGTGTTGCATTCTTGATTTCATACAGTCAATGTTCTGAGCTGCTTATACCGCCCACCGCGAAAAGTAATTGTTAAGCATTTCAGTCATGCTAAGAGCAGCTCAACAATAACATACGGTAAATCAACATTTCTATTATTTAAGCTACGTTACATTTTGAATTGTGAATGATAGTTTGATTAATTCTTAACAATTTAGTATACGGTATCTTGCTTGCGAAATAAAATTTGGCATCAACATTATTCGTGCCTGTTCTTCCATCATTTCAAAAGTGAATGTCGAGCTTTACTTGTTTGTGCAGCTTTTCAAACGGTAGACAGACGAACGCTCGGACGGACATTGCGGTTCGATGTATATAAGGTTGTTGGCTTGCAAACCAAGTAAAGACAAACACCAGGGTATGTATTCAGATATCTCAGTTTCGTTGAATCATATTCATCATACGTGTTTTGTTCATAACACACGTTTAGGTTCATGTTCCAAAGCTTAAAAATGAAACAGTCAAATATATATGATTAAAAACTTGTTGGTGCTACTATATAGTGCGGTCTACAAATATATCTAAACTATAGCGTGTGGTCTACACAGACACTATCATCATCACCGTTTTAATGATTCACTAAAACATAATTTCTTGCTAAATAATTTATATCTATCCACGTTTTTGTTCAGCAAATAATAATAATTTAATAAGTTGTGTGTTCCAAAAGAGTACCTTAAATTTAGGTTATAATACTTTTGATTGTTGGAATTTATTTTATTCCGATTATATTTCCCCCAAAACGTTCAGCACCCGGGGGCAAAGACACTTTTGGCGCCCCCCACCTCTGAAATGTTTGGATTATTTGTTTTGTGACTCATTACCCACTTAATGACAATAACATTAATAATTAATTACCGTCTTACACAGGCCTAAAAAGTCACAATAAAACATCTCACGATATCACAACTATAAACCTGGAACTAATGAAGTATAGCCTACTAGGTGTACTTACATAATTTGTAAACCATTTTGATATTTATTTCATCCAGTATTGTTCAAAGTCACATAGCTAGAGTAATATTTCAAGCATGCAGAATAAATTTTTGTTATATCCCTAGTTTTGAAACTTATGTTTTATATGAGAAGCCAGTCACTTGTGGTGTACATGGATTATAAAACAGACTGATAAAATACTACTTAAGTTTACAAATACCAAATTTTATTAGTTTACAAAACTGTATATATACTTAACTAGATCTTGTACAGGTAGCATTCTGGTATTCATGGTTACATTATATGAACCTTTCGTGCTTTTGATGCTGTAAATGCATCAATTAAACTATCACAATTTAAGGTATTAAATACGTCTTTTTTAATACTTAATATTGAAAAGTTACCAAGTCGTCCTTCAGTCATTGAGGTTCTCAAGTATGTAAAAATTAATTTCAGCTTGCTGAGGGACCTTTCATAACTAGCAATAGAAACCTCAATTGTTAACAAAATTTGCAATGCAATTATTAAGTTTGGGTAAACATCTTCGCCATATGAAATTATAAATGTTAG
>NW_013676826.1:15314-16405 GCF_000517525.1 Limulus polyphemus | reverse complement strand
TACATTCTAGTCGTTTAGACTTGGTACAGATGTTCAGGAAAATAATGTTACATTCTAGTCGTTAAGACTTGGTACAGATGTTCAGGAAAATAATGTTACATTCTAGTCGTTTAGACTTGGTACAGGTGTTCAGGAAAGTAATGTTACATTCTATTCGTTAAGACTTGGTACAGGTGTTCAGGAAAATAATGTTACATTCTATTTGTTTAGACTTGGTACAGGTGTTCAGGAAAA
The DNA here is from genome assembly GCF_000517525.1 of Limulus polyphemus. Classification (NCBI taxonomy): domain Eukaryota; kingdom Metazoa; phylum Arthropoda; class Merostomata; order Xiphosura; family Limulidae; genus Limulus; species Limulus polyphemus. The sequence goes on along the minus strand of NW_013676826.1, from coordinate 16,171 downwards.
TAATGTTACATTCTATTTGTTTAGACTTGGTACAGGTGTTCAGGAAAATAATGTTACATTATATTTGTTTAGACTTGGTACAGGTGTTTAGGAAAATAATGTTACATTCTATTTGTTTAGACTTGGTACAGATGTTCAGGAAAATAATGTTACATTCTATTCGTTTAGACTTGGTACAGGATGTTCAAGAAAATAATGTCACATTCTAGTCGTTTAGACTTGGTACAGATGTTCAGGAAAATAATGTCACATTCTAGTCGTTTAGACTTGATACAGATGTTCAGGAAAATAATGTTACATTCTATTCGTTAAGACTTGGTATAGATGTTCAGGAAAATAATGTCTCATTGTATTCGTTAAGACTAGATTTGCTGTGGTGTTCTCCAGAAGTAAAACCATAGATACATAGAAAGAGACGTGCGAAGGTCATGAGTTTCAAGTAATGTACTTCCAATAAACTCGAAGTTTATGCCATCTAAGGTTTGGAATTAATGCTTTCTAATTAGTTTTCGGGAGAGCTGGGATAGTCGAATGACGTATAAAATGTGTTATTCATTGTTAATCAACTACCCAGTCCGAGCAAATATATGTTGGTCTGAAGAGGTTTATATATATTTGTACTTTATATAAGAAGTATAATAGATTTGGAGAAAATTATTTGGACTATTTTAAGGGAGAACTGGAGTAACCGAGTGGATGTCACTAGCTACTGAAACTATTAGAGGTTTGGACTGCAATAAGCAGCTATTACTCAAACCGAGTGGGTGTCACTAGCTACTGAAAATATTAGAGGTTTGGACCGCAATAAGCAGCTGTTACTCAAACCGAGTGGGTGTCACTAGCTACTGAAAATATTA
>NW_013676826.1:6631-14659 GCF_000517525.1 Limulus polyphemus | reverse complement strand
TGTTCAGGAAAATAATGTTACATTATATTTGTGGGTGTCACTAGCTACTGAAAATATTAGAGGTTTGGACCGTAATAAGCAGCTATTACTCAAACCGAGTGGGTGTCACTAGCTACTGGAAATATTAAAGGTTTGGACCGTAATAAGCAGCTATTACTCAAACCGAGTGGGTGTCACTAGCTACTGGAAATATTAGAGGTTTGGACCGCAATAAGCAGCTGTTACTCAAACCGAGTGGGTGTCACTAGCTACTGAAAATATTAGAGGTTTGGACCGCAATAAGCAGCAATTACTCAAAATAGTTAAAACATAATTGCAACGTAATATTTTAGAGATAGCGCAAGATAGATTCCGGGCACTGTAAAAGACATCGGAGATATCATATAGTCCAGTGCCATGCGATGTCCTTTCTGTCTGGACAAATATTACAGCTCTGGTTTTTTTTTGTCTGTGATATTACAGAAGAAAATAAAATAGATGTGGAATTTTTTTTTTATTTATTCAAATAACATCTGTTTGTTTGCTATTAAGCACAAATGTACACAATGGGCTATGTGGGTTGTGCCCACTGTCATCATCGACACCCGTTACAAGCCATTAGGCTCACCACAGAGCAAACAGGTGAGAAATAGTGTTATGTTAAAAGTAAAAATCGACGTTTCGGCTGACTAGTTTCGGTAACACAGTCACGATCATCAGGCCTAAAGTTCTTTACTCTAAATATTGTAGCAAGTTGTGCCTGGAAAGAAATGATATTAATGCTATGTGAGAAACTAGCAGAAATTTGGAAATATCGTTCTCTGATTATTGTAGGGATTGTTTGTTTGTAGTTAAGCACAAAGTTACACAAAGGGCTATCTGTGCTTTGCCCACCACGGGTATCGAAACCCGGATTCTAGTGTTGTAAGTCCGCAGACATACCGCTGGGCCACTGGGGGCGGAAGAGTTGGAGTAATGGAATGATACACATGTAACATTTAACGCTATTTAAGTGTTCCACTCGGGTAATAATATGTTTGTCCATATTTTACTCCACTCGGGTAATAATGTTTGTCCATATTTTACTCTTTTTTTTTTTATAGCGGTAGTTAAGACATGAAACGAAATAAACAACTAGAACAAATATCAAATTACAAAATGTTTTAAAATTTAAAATAAGATATAAGTTAATAATATGATATACAATTTTTACCTTTCCAATGCTGTGTGAGTGTCTTTTGCCATAAGTTACAGTTAAAGTGATTGGCTTAAAGATACCACATATCAACCAATGGTCGGCCTAGAGACTACCATCGCTTAAATCGGTAAGGACGTTCATTTACTTGATTAGCTACAAAAAGATGTTACATGTAAGTGCTGTTCACAAATGTGTAAAATCACAGATATGGGTATTTCTACTTTGGTCACATAAAATTAAAGCAAATTATGTAATAATAACAAATAATTGGTGTTAAAATAAAATAAATATGAATGTTTTTATTAATCATTACCATAATTTTGGTTTGTGATTGACTTAAATAACAGTTATACTTCAGCAACTAATCTAGTTCACACAATAGCAGTTGTTGTTCATGCAATGTGGTAATACCACTGTTGTGTCTGTCGTAACTTTGCCAGCCTGATGAGCTCTGGTATTGTGCGAAAGACCTCGTCGGTTCTGGATATGACAGACATAGTGTTGACATTAAACATTCTCCTCATAAATTATTAGAAATACAAACATGAAATATATAAAAAGTTAAAATTTAAAGATATATAAATAACATTAACACTTTTATTGCCAAGAAATTACGCATTTTAAAACGAAGGTAACAGTAATACACATAAGTATGTTTGTTGTGCTTTTAATGACCCGTGTTGCAGTGAGATTACATTAGAACTGGTATACTCTACGTTACTTCCAGATTTTTGTCATATACAAATTCGCTTTATTCTCCGCTACCCCCATAACGCTAAATATCTGGTTTTAATATCCTCGTGAAAAACTCAAATAGCTCATTGTGTAACTTTTTTGCTGAACAATAAACAAAAAAAATAAATCTATCTTTTAAGAGAAAGGCTGATGTAGGTTTACAGCTGATGCAGGTTTACAGCTGATGTAGGTTTACAGCTGATGCAGGCTTACAGCTGTTGTAGGTTTACAGCTGATGCAGATTTACAGCTGATGTAGGTTTACAGCTGATGCAGGCTTACAGCTGATGTAGGTTTAAGCTGATGTAGGTTTACAGCTGATTTGGTTTACAGCTGATGTAGGTTTACAGCTGATGCAGGCTTGCAGCTGATGTAGGTTTACAGCTGATGTAGGTTTGCAGCTGATGCAGGCTTACAGCTGATGTAGGTTTACAGCTGATTTGGTTTACAGCTGATGTAGGTTTACAGGAGTCGTAAATGACACTACGACTCTGTTTGAACTCGAGGTGAATAAGATTGTAACTGTTCGTACTATGTGATGAGCCATTTCTACCCTTGGGTATAGGACACCCTTATTTTAAATAAATAAATAAGTCCAGGAACTACCAAATAACAAAACAGTGCTCTATCATTCAAATATAAACAAAGTATGCCTGGCTCGAGCATTCGTGCCAAACACGACTCAAACTGGCAATAAAGTCGTTAAGTAAATATAAAGATTAAACTTATGTGGTTCACAAATTCAAAATGTTTGTATAGGTGTAATTGGGTTGAATGAGTACCCAAAATTCTAATGTCACAGAAACCTACATGCTTAACTCACATGAATAGTTTCTACACAACTCTCGACTGCAACCACAAGCTTTCAAAAGTGGTGTTCAGAGTCTCATCGTTCTTTGTAACTGTAATTTAATGACTTAATTAAATCTGCAGAACAAACCAGGGCAATACATCTCTGATGAATTTAAACAATCGAGACAATGTCGTAGAACTTCAAGAAATTACAGACATCAGGAACACCTGGGTGGAAAATGTTAATTATTGTTTCTTGTAAAGACTTTTAAAAAATTGATCAAGACTAGCCCTTCTTCTAAAAAACGGAAACACTTTAATTGTTCTCTGTATCTCTGGCTTTTTCCAATGTTGTAGAGGACCTCTAGATATTTGCCAACCATATAGACATCTCGGGTTGCTTCCACACATGCTTGAGAGGAGTCAAGAGAGAAACAAGGTGCTGTTGATATAAGAAGGCCTCCAACAAAAGCTGTGCCACTGGAGATGAGACAGGAGACACTCAAAGATGCAGGAAGGGATCTGTGGTGCAGAAGAAATCTTTCTGTGACAGGAGGTGAACAACCAGGAACTTTTCAGGACCCGTGTAAGAGCTATGCCTTTTAGCTTATCCTTCTGCAACTCCAGGGTTAGGAGCTGACACTCATCAATATGTGTAGCTTTTGAACATATCATTTTAATCGTAATCCCATCATACAGGACTATCTGGTTTGGGGGAGAGAGTTACACCAAGATCACGTGCAATCATGGTGGAGTCAAAACAATTCTCTTTGCTGATGAATAAAGTTTCAACCAAAGAGGATCAAGACCAGCTCTTAAGTGTTTGAAGTAAGTCACCACTGTCTGGAACTGATATCTCAGAATCAGCTGGTCCTGAGCTTGAACAGTCCAACCCTTGATATTGTCGAGCATCTAATGTAGGTGCAGTTATAGGACTGAGGTACAGTCATAGTCAAGTTTACAAACAGTTCAACTCAGTGGAAAGCCGAGCCATCCACTAGGCTAAGTTCAAGGCTTGGCAAAGGGGTTCCTCAGAGGTCTTAGGTGCCCTTGTACATTATCGGCACTAATTGCATGGTAAGGTTTACACTGCAGTGATGTTTGCAGATTGCAAAAAACATCATCATTGACAAATTTATCAAGGGACTGCTACTGCTGAGTGAGACCTTGAGGCCATATCATTTGGCTGTAGGAGATATTCATAAACTGACAGACGAGGTCTCTGTGGTGATGCAATTAGAGCTTGGACAAGTTGCAAGACGTGAGAAACTGACAGTGGTAAGGTTGTGGTGAGTCCCAGCATAGACCACTCAGCTTCCTGTCGAGCTTGAGCTACTCTAAAAGCTGTACTCCAGCTGACATCTATAGTTTATGTAGCACAAAGAAATTGGTGTTCACATTCACCATAGTGATAGAGCATGTCCATTCACCATAGTGATAGAGCATGTCCATTCAACATAGTGAGAGAGCATGTCCTTCATGCTGTAGCTGATGCTTCCTTCTGGATATCACTCTGAAATAGAGAACCATAATTTAGCTATGGTTGTTGACTGCAGAGACACTTCCAAGTGAATTAACCATTTCTTGCCATGCAGAAAGATAAGTAGAATCCTCCAACCCAATGGATTGCATAGCAGATCCAGGAGAGCTGGCAGCAAGCTGTTGTTTGACTCTTAGTACATGCCTGTGTGGATACAAGGATTGGTAAGAAGTGAAGTAGATACTGTTGTGTATCATGTACTGTCAGTTAAACCACCACTTTTTTCGTTGGACGTTCTCTTTGTTTTGATGAACTGGGGTAGGATAGATATGATTGTAGAGGCACGTCTCTTAATATATCTCTATCACATGAGTTGGTTGTTGTGCATGCCTTGGACCTGACATTGACATTCTTGGGAAAGATGTAATGGAGAAACTCTCTGTTATCTTCACCTGTGGATTCAACCCAGAAACAGTGGACTTCATGTATGTATGTTGCAGAGGGAATCATAGCACTTCTGTGTATACAAGTAGTGTGTTGTGCTTTATTACAAACAATGTTTAGTGTGTTGCTACCGTGTAATAAAGCTGACAAGCACATATAAAATAAGTTTTTCTGTCCTGAAACCAAGCAGCCCTAGCATGGACAATGGTCTGTTCATGAGGGAATGAAGTCCCAAAGCTGCTCTGCAATTATGGATGACCAGTAAACCAGCTTCCTGCTGGAATGGTTTACAGAGTGCCAAGCAAAGTGGAAATGACCAAAATTAGTGTTAATTCTAGTATTGCTTCCATTGCACCACATCCGAAAGTACATGCTCAGTGAGAAGTGTATCTGAGGTCACTAAACGAGGAACGAGACAGAAATCTAGAAAGAATGCAGTGACAAATTCTCAGTGACTTGCTAGTTATGTATGCCATTGTATTTATGGGGCCAGATGGCTGATTGGGTAAAACTACAATCACATGCCACCACATAGAAACAGGAATCTGGTCAATATTACAAATATTTTGTTCACAAAAGAATCAGCCTTTTCAATTAAGTATTTTTACTAAAGAATTGTCCCTAAATATATATAGAATCAGAGTGTTGATAGTTTCGAGGGTAAAGTGGTTTCATATTAAGATTAAAAATACTTTTCTTTATCTGAAAAATTTCAAATTTCATTTACACAGCCTCTAAAACTAAATATCAAAAAATAAATATAAAATGTTTTGTTCAGTAAAACCTTATGTTTTTCTGTTATTTGCTTTACCCTAGCTCTATACAGACTCGGTCAAATTGACTAACCTTGATATTATTATAAAAATACGAAATAAATATAAATTACACATATTTTTCTTTCTAGAATGACTACAGATTATAACAAAAAGTACAACTGTTTATCTTAACTAATTTAAGGCTCATAACAGTCTACGTATTTTTATACTTAATCTTATTGTTTTAATGCCTATTGAACCGTGTATAGATAATAATCGCATCACACAAGTTGTAAATCACGCGGCAAACGTGTTCCTCACGTTACCCGTAATGAATGACGTAATGCATGAGTTGCTCGCGAGGAAACCACGTGAGAATTATTATTATTCATTAACTTACCTGATCTAACCTTATTTGAACTAATAAGTTTCTAATTGTTACATTTTAGTTACTTTTATAACATTAAATAAAAAAATATATGAAATATTAGTACTTATGTTTGATCTCTTGTATTTTGTTTTTGCTGTCAGTTGCCGACGAAATTGAAGACTACTTCTTATCAGTTCACTAAATAATTTTATCTACTTAAATAATGCACCTAAGAGCACAGAATAATAGACCATACGAAGCAAATAATGTCCTATAACTGTTGTGATTTAACTGGATTTCTAACTACGACAAGAGGAGCTTAAATAAACTTCCTTACGTGTTCTGTTAGGCCGCAACGAGAACTGAAGTTGAAATTGACAATACTCTGTACTGAAAACAAAGTAGCGTTATCGGTGATTGGAAAGGTTAAAACTTTGTCTTAATGTTGGTTATAAATGATATAGTATAAATCGTCAGAGAAAAGTGTTGGAAATTTGTGAAAGATAGTATGTGACAGGTGCGCGTAGAAGAAAGGTCTGATTTAATAGTTCATGGTTCGATAAACAAATAGAATTGAAGGTTATAAAAATTAGATTTCGCCTTAGTAATGTCTATATTATAATGAGTAACTTACTTAAACTTACGTACTTCAGACAGAGGTGGTAAATAAATTTTAAACAAATGAAGTTCAGGTTTCCACTGAGCACTATGAATGTAGCAAGTGCAGAGATACAGCAGACTGTGCGATCGTCTTCAGTAATGATTGTCAGGAAGAAGGATGGCATGAGCAGGTTCTGTGTTGACTTTCTATTACCAAAGACAGAGGCGTTTCTGGATGCATTGGAAGACATCCAATGGTATCAAAAACGGATGATGATAGCAGAGTCAAAACTGCTTTTAGCATTTGAGATGGTTTGTTTGAGTTCCGAGTCGTGCCATTCAGCCAGTGTAATGTTTTGGCCAATTTCTAGTTGCTCATGTAGTTTATGCTTATGGGGCTGCAATAGAAGATATGCCTAGTCTAGTTAGATTATTTCTTGGTATTCAGCTGGATGTTCAAGACGTTTATAATAAATTTGTCCATAGTTCTACAACAGATAAGAACATCAGGATTAAAGTTGTCAGGAAAATGTGCATCCATTGCATTAAAGTAGATTTTGTTGCAGACAGATAGAGAGGAGAGACGATGTTTGGACTGACCTTACAAATATTGCAGTGGTTTGAGATTGACCTCAACCTATGATGAGACACAAAGTTTTTTAACCTTGTAATATTGATCTTTCATAGCCAATTTATCCAAGTTTGCTGCAACAACATCTGCTCTTAAGAAGCCAATGTGAATTTCACGTAAACTGATAAGTGCAAGCGTGCTTTAGTGGAAGCTCCCATGCTGGCGTGTCCGTGAAGGACTGCGAGTTCCTGTTGGATACAATGACTTGCAATAATAGGCAAAACCAACAGGTTACAGTAAATATAAGAAATAAAGCCATAACTGAAACTTTACCTGAACATCATGATAATGTACCTATTCACGATACAAATTAGCATATTTAAGTAATGTAATAGAATTATTTAGGCAAACCATCAATAAATGGAACAAACTATCAGATGTTCATAGAATTCTTTAGGCAAACCATCAGTAAATGGAACAAACTATCAGATGTTCATAGAATTCTTTAGGCAAACCATCAGTAAATGGAACAAACTATCAGATGTTCATAGAATTCTTTAGGCAAACAATCAGTAAATGGAACAAACTATCAGATGTTCATAGAATTCTTTAGGCAAACCATCAGTAAATAGAACAAACTATCAGATATTTATATAATTATTTATGCAAACCATCATTAAATAGAACAAACTATCAGATGTTTATATAATTATTTAGGCAAACCATCAATAAATGAAACAAACTATCAGATGTCCATAGAATTATTTAGGCAAACCATCAGTAAATGGAACAAACTATCAGATGTTCATAGAATTCTTTATGCAAACGATCAATAAATGGAACAAACTATCAGATGTTCATAGAATTCTTTAGGCAAACCATCAATGAGTGGAACAAACTATCAGATGTTCATAGAATTCTTTAGGCAAACCATCAGTAAATGGAACAAACTATCAGATATTTATAGAATTATTTAGGCAAACCATCAGTAAATAGAACAAACTCTCAGATGTTTATAGAATTCTTTAGGCAAACCATCAATAAATGGAACAAACTATCAGATGTTCATAGAATTATTTAGGCAAACCATCAGTAAATAGAACAA
>NW_013676826.1:1760-5849 GCF_000517525.1 Limulus polyphemus | reverse complement strand
TATTGTCATATTAGAGATACGGTGATTTATCAATTATTGTCATATTAGAGATACGGTGATTTATCAATTATTGTCATATTAGAGATACGGTGATTTATCAGTTATTGGTAAGGTATTTATTGTTAATGATTTAGTTCCATTGGTGTTATACCTGTACAGGTTTTTTCTGTACGTCATTTTGTGTTTAGGATGGTGGTACCATAAGATTAGATATGATATCATTGTTAAACACGTTTATGATTATGGTATTTATTTGAGTGATATACAAGTTTACCTTTCCATTTACATTTTCTGAATATTTATGAGGTTTTGAATAAGAGCTTTTGTGTATTCTCATGTAATTTCGAGCATCGATTTTTACAATGTTCAGAGAAAAAAGGGGGGAAAGTGGCCCACTACAACTGCTTTGTTTACAAATACCACCCACCCAGTGGTAAAGCGGTATGTCTGCGGACTTACAACGCTAGAAACAGGGTTTCGATACCCGTGGTTGGCAGAGCACAGATAGCCCATTGTGTAGTTTTGTGCTTAACTACAAACAAACAAACCTTTGCAAGTTCTCAAAGTTCAGCTATTTATTCTTTGTCTTGAACTTACATTCCGGTCTACACTATAGGATATCCGTGCTCTGCCCACCACGAGTATCGGAACACGGTTTCTATTGTTGTAAATCTGCAGACATACTGATGTGCCACCGTGGGGTTTTCCGTGCTCTACCCACCACGAGTATCGAAACACGGTTTCTAGCGTTGTAAATCTGCAGATATACCGATGTGCCACGGTGGGGTTTTTTCATAGGTTACCACGAGTATCGAAACACGGTTTCTAGCGTTGTAAATCTGCAGATATACCGATGTGCCACGGTGGGGTTTTTTCATAGGTTACCACGAGTATCGAAACACGGTTTCTAGCGTTGTAAATCTGCAGACATACCGATGTGCCACGGTGGGGTTTTTTCATAGGTTACCACGAGTATCGAAACACGGTTTCTAGCGTTGTAAATCTGCAGACATACCGATGTGCCACCGTGGGGTTTTTTCATAGGTTCGTGGAAAGTTTGATCATAATTGCAGTCGATATCTTGTATATAATAAATATCAAGTAAAGTGAAGCTGATTTTAATTACTGTTTGTACGCGATTTCTGTAACTTAACCTACAATATATTATTTCTTGCTCAGGGAAGAATGGAAACTCGATTACACTGTGTTGGATAAAAGACATACTGTTCAATGGGTCATGATGTAAGAGTTTTACTATAAAAGTGTGACAGTGTGAATGATCAAACGGAGGACTGAAAGATATAACATATACTGTTCAATGGGTCATGATGTAAGAGTTTTACTATAAAAGTGTGACAGTGTGAATGATCAAACGGAGGACTGAAAGATATAACATATACTGTTCAATGGATCATGATGTAAGAGTTTTACTATAAAAGTGTGACAGTGTGAATGATCAAACGGAGGACTGAAAGATATAACATATACTGTTCAATGGATCATAATGTAAGAGTTTTACTATAAAAGTGTGACAGTGTGAATGATCAAACGGAAGACTGAAAGATATAACATATACTGTTCAATGGGTTTTATGTCATGATGTAAGAGTTTTACTATAAAAGTGTGACAGTGTGAATGATCAAACGGAAGACTGAAAGACAACTAGGGATAAGTATACATTATAAGAAAACAGTAAAAACAGAAAGAAAATATGTTATCATCATCTGACATCCCCAAGCAGACGCCCACCTAGGTGCTAATCAGGTTCGATAATGTTTTGCTCTCTTTATTAAAACAATTTTAAACAACAGTACATCAAAATTTTAAAATACAGAATAAAACTAGTAATTCAGCTTGAAAGATATGCCATAAAAACCTACAATAACATTCCACGTGTATAGCTTCACTAACTTTTCGTTTTCCTCTGCACCGTATATCAAACGTATTTCACATTTTCCATTCCAAGTGCCATATTTCGACATCACCATTTTTAATACATAGTTTCTATAAATGTAACAAAACAATTATGATAACTGGAAAATAAACGAGCTAATATAACAACATTTGCAGCAACTGTAATAAGATAACTACTGTTACTTACTAAATAACTACAATACAACCACAACTAACAATATTCTGTACAATGAGAAATCAACTGATCATAAGTGCTACTCAAATTACATCTGGAACATACATAAGAATCACTGATATGACGGTATAAGCCTGGTTATAGAAAGACTTCGAGAACGTATGCTTTGTTATTAACGATAGTTACGAATAAAATTCCATTTCCCAGAGGGAGGAGATGTGAATATACTATCAAAGGTTTACTTGTGAATGTACTATCAAAGGTTTACTTGTGAATGTACTATCAAAGGTTTACTTGTGAATGTACTATCAAAGGTTTACTTGTGAATGTACTATCAAAGGTTTACTTCAAGAAAAATATCCGATACAAATTCTTCGTGGACTGCTTTCTGGTGGTTATATGTGGAAAAATCAATAACAAAACTACGAAAAATCTACAAAATTTAAACACAATACTTAGGAACATTCTATGGATTACGTGGATACTAATTACTGTTAAGGTCATGGCAAATTAAATCCTGTTAAATAACGAGCCGAAAGAAACCAATCAACATTCTTATGATTCAAAATTTTGTAAAATGTGCGCCATTCAGAATTTACGAAATATATTACACTAATTATATCCATAACGATCACAAAATTTATCATCATCTTTCATTGGACATTAGCTATTCCATAAAATAAAAATCCCAGTTTCTGAATTTCAATATAAAATGTTGTAGTAAAGAAAACATGTACCAATATACGACGATTTGAAAGTAATGAGAGTACAAAATATAAAAAAACAGTTAAATCTGTCGAAGAATGATCTAATCTAGTCTAAAAAAAGTCTCTAATTATCACGTTAAATACTGGCTCAATTCCAAAATATGCCCAATAATTTAAAAGTGCCCGTCACTCATCTTACTGAATAGAGATCCTCCATGAAATTAAATAAGCTACCTAATCTAACCCCAAAAACTCGGTACGATTAAGTAAACCCACAGAAAAGTAAGAAAAATAAATATGATAGGAGAAAGAAAAGGGATTAATTAAGGATTTATCCAAAGAATATCTGGTGACATCATTAATATGAATAAATATTCTAACGTGAGATTCATACCCAGGTAAAGACAAACTCTATATATTAGAACTATTATGTATTTAACAAATTGGATAAACTACATTCTTAAGTTGCAGAATATTTAATTGGGTTAAGTGATTATTTACCAAAACACAACTACTCGAATCCACATAATGTAGTACGTAGGACCTCTAATACACAAAAACAGTTATGACCCATCCAGTTGAGTCCACATAATGTAGTACGTAGGACCTCTAATACATAAAACAGTTATGACCAATCCAGTTGAATCCACATAATGTAGTACGTAGGACCTCTAATACACAAAAACAGTTATGACCAATCCAGTTGAATCCACATAATGTAGTACGTAGGACCTCCAGTACATAAAACAGTTATGACCAATCCAGTTGAATCCACATAATGTAGTACGTAGGACCTCTAGTACAGAAAACAGTTATGACCAATCCAGTTGAATCCACATAATGTATACGTAGGACCTCTAATACACAAAAACAGTTATGACCAATCCAGCTAAATCCACATAATGTAATACGTAGGACCTCTAATACACAAAAACAGTTATAACCCATCCAGTTGAATCCACATAATGTAGTACGTAGGACCTCCAGTACATAAAATAGTTATGACCAATCCAGTTGAATCCACATAATGTAGTACGTAGGACCTCCAGTGCATAAAACAGTTATGACCAATCCAGTTGAATCCACATAATGTAATATGTAGGACCTCCAGTTCACAAAACAGTTATGACCAATCCAGTTGAATCCACATAATGTAGTACGTAGGACCTCTAATACACAAAAACAGTTATGTCCAATCCAGTTGAATCCACATAATGTAATACGTAGGTCCTCTAATACACAAAAACAGTTATGACCAATCCAGTTGAATCCACATAATGTAATACGTAGGTC
>NW_013676826.1:0-819 GCF_000517525.1 Limulus polyphemus | reverse complement strand
AAAATTGGCAAATTTATGCTTAAAAGTTGGCAATGAATTATGAATAATAACCGTCCACTCGTATGATTCTTTTGAAAACTTGAGCTAGAACCTGCTAATCTAGTCTGCTTGACCTAACCAATACTTATATATCTGCACGTGCTCTCACCTTATAGTTTTGCTACTCTAAATCATTCATCTTTAATTCGAAGGACAAAATCTAAAAACGGTTTACTTTTACTCTTAGGTGAAGCTGTAGTAAACATTTTAAGACACATAGCTCACGTGACTTTTTGCCTAAGTGTGCGCAAAAGTTTGCTCAAATTTGAACGATTTTTGTTGAATAACTTTGCACACGTGGCTTATACTTAGACCAAACTTGAAATTCCATACTATACTCTAAACTCACATTTCATAGCTAATTGAAATAAAATTTGTGAAATCAAGTTTGACCAACAAAGAGGGAAAAAATGCAGCCGAGGCAATCAGACGTTGGTAAATTTATTTGTGAGCCAATCAAAATTATGAAATCAATTCGTGGTGTATTCATAAAATGATTATTGGTAAAAATCAGTTAGATTAACATCTTCTAATATATATGAAATCTAGTGCGTTTTTGGTAACAACATGTTCCAACAATAGTGTTTATGTTATGTTGCTTAGTAACAAATGTACAACCTAATATTGTTGTCAGGCTATGTACTGAAAGTATAAAATGAAATGTATAGACAACAAAACTGGAAAAATATTTGTTGATTTCTTAATGTAGAGTCTCCCTTAATTAGAGGTTTGTTTTTTTTATTAAAAACGTTAGTGATATAACAGAAAATAACTTAATTC
>NW_013676825.1:9746-14828 GCF_000517525.1 Limulus polyphemus | reverse complement strand
GTATTCTAATAAGTCTCCTTAACTTCTTATTTCGTTAAGTCCACAGACTTACAATTGTGACACTGGAGGGCTAAGCCTAAGAAGGAAATTATTTACCAGGTTTTCTTCTTTTTGTATTCTAATAAGACTACTTAACTTCTTATTTCGTTAAGTCCACAGACTTACAGTTGTGACTCTGGAGGGCTAAGCCTAATAAGACTAATTAACTTCTTATTTCGTTAAGTCCACAGACTTACAATTGTGACACTGGAGGGCTAAGCCTAAGAAGGAAAATATTTACCAGGTTTTCTTCTTTTTGTATTCTAATAAGACTACTTAACTTCTTATTTCGTTAAGTCCACAGACTTACAGTTCTGACACTGGAGGGCTAAGCCTAATAAGACTAATTAACTTCTTATTTCGTTAAGTCCACTTAAATTTCCTGATCTTTGTTTGATGCGGTAAAACTTTTTACTTAGTTGGAAGCTGTCCAGTTTGGAGCTGCTAAGGTTCCCAACTCATTACGTTACGGGTGCTAGTAAGATTTCTCAGCTGTTTACTTTATTTGGTGTTGCTAAAACCTAAGATTCTCTCCTTCGAAACAAAAGGGTTAAGATCTGTTTAAACTATTATTCATGAGCATCTAAACTTCAAATATTTGTTGCTATAAGAAGTTTAATACGATTTGAAAACTTTTTTACAGACCCCGAAATTAATTAAAGGGTTTGTCATTTGCTTGAATGAGTAAAAAAAATTCTTACGAATGTAATTTTGAAAGATATGAGAACATATAAGTGACAACCTTACGGTTGTTTGTTGTAAAGAAAAAAATGAAACTCATGGGATGAAATTATTCGAGTTCGACAGACTTGGAGCAGAATTCTATACACTTTCCATCGTATTTATATGACTTTATACTCATTCTTTACTATGTTCTTTTGTGTCCAAATGTTCGAACCATTTGCTGGGATCTTTATTCTTATTTTTCACTGAGTTATACTGGTTTAGGAGAAGTCCACTCGTTTCATTAATCATGGAAAAAACGCAAATCGAATGAAAATGATTGGGTTTCCCAAAGAGATGGAATGTATATCTTATGTATGATGTTTTGAGTTGTCTTTTCGTCTTTGTTATTGTTCACTCTACTGTTCTAATTGTAAGGGATGTGACCCCCCCTCACTATCATTACTGTTGTTCACTTTACTGATCTGGCTTGGGGGGGGGGGATGTGATCCCTTCGCTAGCGTTACTGTTGTTCATTCTACTGATCTGGCTCTGGAGGATGTGATCCACTCACTGTCGTTGCTGTTATTCACTCTACTAGTCTGGCTCTGGGGATGTGACCCCCTTAATATCGTTTTTGTTCTTTATCATAATGATCTGATAAACTTTTTCGTGAAAACGAAATGTCACATTTTGAGTTGAAATATAAATAATATCGATGGTTATCTGTGAGGTATATTGTAAGTTACTGAGAAGTAGGCCATAAAGAAATAAGTTACTGAGAGGTAGGCCATAAAGAAATAAGTTACTGAGAGGTAGGCCATAAAGAAATAAGTTACTGAGAGGTAGGCCATAAAGAAATAAGTTACTGAGAGGTAGGCCATGAAAAAACGAAAAACAAAAATAACCAATTGAAGAAGAAGGATGAAATTCAAAAAAAAATCTTCTTTCTATTCTTACCCCACAACTACCTCCCTGTGGGGGTACCGTGTTATATGAGCACCACACTGTGAAAGCCTGCATAACCATCGGTCAGCGGCTGTGGTCAGACATGAAGGACCGTTTATGTGCAATATAGTTAGAGAAACGTGACATTACAGAACGTTCGGATGAAGATGTCAGTGACAAAACAATCACTCAAACTTTGCAGGTCGTATAGATATGAAGATATCCAGAAGTGTCCTTTTTGCCTACACGAAATGTCTCTATTAATCCTTTGAAAAAAACAAAAAACATGCTTAAATCTTTTGATCGTAACAATGACGTAGAAGAAAGATTAGATTGTTTTGTCAAACTTTACTGAACTTTTTTTATTTATTTATTCACCCAAGAAACGTTTGTTTAGATGATTTTTTATATGTCGATTCTAGGACTAGTTATCAACAGTGTGTGTCACGAGATGTTAAGTTATTGTGATTTAGAATTACAGTTTCTTCTAGGGCTAGTTATCAACACTGTGTGTCACGAGATGTTAAGTTATTGTTATTTATAATCACAGGCTGTTCTAGAGCTAGTTATAAACAATGTGTTTCACGAGATGTTAAATTATTGTGTTTTAGAATTCCAGTCTGTTCTAGGACTAGTTATCAACAGTGTGTGTGTCACGATATGTTATGTTATTGTGATTTAGAATCCCAGTCTGTTCTAGAGCTAGTTATAAACAATGTGTTTCACGAGATGTTAAATTATTGTGTTTTAGAATTCCAGTCTGTTCTAGGACTAGTTATCAACAGTGTGTGTGTCACGATATGTTATGTTATTGTGATTTAGAATCCCAGTCTGTTTTAGGATTAGTTATCAACGGTTTATGTCACGAGATGTTATGTTATTGTGGTTTAGAATCCCAGTCTGTTCTAGGACTAGTTATCAACAGTGTGTGTGTCATGTAGATGATATAATATTAAAATATCACTCACTGAATCATCCATACATTTTGTAAATTACTTACGGAAAATTTGACAATTATTCATCGAGAAATTATGATCAAAAAAGGAATATTAATGAACCCGTGTGCATAGCTAGTCACGCTAATGAAGTCCGTTTTTAACGTTAATCACGACAATAATAAATCACCTGGAGCTGTTTAGCGGTGTGTTTCTGCTGAACAAAGATTAAACGAAACTGACCGTTGAAATCTAATTCAAGGAAGATCGACGTGCATACGGAATTTTCAAATACGTAAGATGTAGGCTGTACGGACCGTGTTTCATCACGAAAAAGGCAGGAAAAGCTTTCTTAATGATCCAACATGTTGACAGTTTCAGCTATATTAACTACAGCTATTTGAAGCTAAAATAGTATTTTATATATACGTATTCGGAAGTTGTAACACTTCATCAATCTCTGGCAGAAAGTTTAACATCTCAATGTTATCGTGCTCATTTAAACATTAGTTGTAAGTGTTTCTTAAGTTTAAAGATTTAATTTCTATATTCGTTTTACAGAAATCTTTAATAATGCATAATAAAAAATAGTAACAGCTTTCAAAATCTCAGACTAAAACTATAATAAATTAATGATATTATTTATAAGGAGATTCTTTTTAAACACGGCATTCTTCATTTGCTTCCTTAGGGTTTTTTCTGGTGCCTTATAAATGCTTGGAACACTACTGTATTTGTTGTATTCCAGCCTATCTGATTTGTTCTGGTACTGAGCGAAATGCGTCGTCAGCAATAGCTATGGTGGACATAATGTGGTTGAAATACTTAGGGTTGTTTTTTCTGATGCCTTATAAATGCTTGGAACACTACTGCATTTGTTGTATTCTGGCCTATCTGATTAGTTCTGGTACTGAGCGAAATGCGTCGTCGGCAATGGCTATGGTGGACATAGTGTGGTTGAAATACTATTATACACTCTTTTTCTTCTTAAAATCCTAAGGGACCATAAAGAATGTTGATTTAAGATACAAAGAACTTAATATTGTGATAAATATAACTAATTATAATCACGCTTTGCCAGCAACAAGCGTTGACACCACAAAAATGTAAAGTTTTTTCAATAATAAAGAACCGTAGCATATTCCAGTATTTTAACTAACAGCCTATTACCCCACCTGTCTTTCAAACATACACGAACAAGTGATTCAAAACGCATTAATGTCTATAAGTAGAACTACATGAAACAATATTATTCTATATATTTGTAAATATAATCTTTTTTTTTTTTAGGAAAACGGTCTATTGATTTCGAAGAAAACGCTCCCTACTGGCACCCTGATGTTTGGTATACCTTACTGAAATTGGAGAGAGCGGTACGTGTGAGAATAGGCCTAGCTATATATGTAATGACAATATTCAGTCTTTACTACAAAATCAAATTAAAAATGGAAATTTCAAAAATACTTCTTAACAATATTTAAATAATTCTGAGAACTCTTTCTTCGAGTGATAAGTATAACTTATAACTAAGTACAAAGCAATAAAAATATCAAATACTGTTCACCTTACCAAGATATGAATAATCCGTTTTAAATATTTTAGCGTTGTGGTTCGTGTAGAACAAGCAATATTAATATTGTATTCTTTTTTCTTCAACACAGCAGATGAACCTGGTGAGTATTTTTACTTTTAACTCTTTACGCTGTGAAATACATAAAAAGTTTAAAAACAAACGTTTAGATTAATAAAAACAATTTACTTTTAAACCGATATGAGTTAGAAATTAATGAATAAAATATATAAAGATATATCATATTTTAATAAAGCCGTTTTCTTTTTAAAGAACCAAAGAAACAAATAAACATGTTCCAAATTGTTTACAGAAATTTGGAGGCTTGCATAAATGTATTTTCCATTATATCTATCGTCTACAAATAACCACTAAACAAACCTTTGTTTTCTTTTGTTGTTGTTCGAGGTTATTCATGAACACTTAGTTATGTTCTCTACATCTGGTTGATTACTTAGTTATGTTCTCTACATCTGGTTGATTACTTAGTTATGTTTCATATATCTGGTTGATTACTTAGTTATGTTTCATATATCTGGTTGATTACTTAGTTATGTTTCATATATCTGGTTGATTACTTAGTTATGTTCTCTAAGTCTGGTTGATTACTTAGTTATGTTCTCTACATCTGGTTGATTACTTAGTTATGTTCTCTACATCTGGTTGATTACTTAGTTATGTTCTCTACATCTGGTTGATTACTTAGTTATGTTCTCTACATCTGGTTGATTACTTAGTTATGTTCTCTACATCTGGTTGATTACTTAGTTATGTTCTCTACATCTGGTTGATTACTTAGTTATGTTTCATATATCTGGTTGATTACTTAGTTATGTTCTCTATGTCTGGTTGATTACTTAGTTATGTTCTCTACATCTAGTTGATTACTTAGTTATGTTCTCTACATCTAGTTGATTACTTAGTTAT
>NW_013676825.1:0-8947 GCF_000517525.1 Limulus polyphemus | reverse complement strand
AAGTTAAAATCATAAGTAATATTCAACGTTAAAACTGGTATAGAATTAAAAACATTTTATTTAGGCCTATCTATGGCCTTCAAAAAGTTGACTCTGACGATGACGTTGCAGCCTTCAAACATCAAAATCGTCAACTTTTTGAAGGCCATAGATAGGCCTAAATAAAATGTTTTTAATTGTGTACCAATTTTAACGTTGAATATTGTTTATGATTTTAATCTTAAGTCATGTTTAGATTACAACTCTATATCTCATATGACTAGATAAATTTTAGAAACGTACATGATACATTTGGCTGACAAAGTTCTTTAACTTATCTTGCATTAACAGCTTAATAAATCTCCATACCTAGACAAACTAGTAATATTTCTGATGCACTTGGATATCAAAGTTATTTAACTCATATTTTGCTGGAATTTATAAATGATCGCACCCAAACAATAATTCATGATTTAAGAGCTATTAGTTTATTCATTTTTAAGATATCAGGTATAAATTAGTGATGTATTTAATTGGCGCAAAAATAGGTCAAATTCAGGCTCGGGTCATGTTTCTTGCTTTTAAAAGTTTATTGTTACGAGTTTTTCTTTTTCTTGTAGAGAAGCGCTGGATCTAATGGTGAATTACTTTTATCATTGGTAAATCAGTTACCAGACACGTGTTTGCGAAAATTGCCAATGAAATAAGTCCCGCTTCTTTTTTTACTAATTTCTCAAGATTAAATTTCTCTGTGACGTATTTCTTTATTTTAAAAGATGGAAGCTTGTTTTTTTTATTTGTTTGTTAGTAATTTCGCGCAAAGCTACACGAGGGCTATCTGCGCTAGCCGTCCCTAATTTAGCAGGGAAAGGCAGTTAGTCATCACCACCCACCGCCAACTCGTGGGCTACTCTTTTACGAACAAATAGTGGGAGAATGTTTGGTGGGACACCCTAACCACCTGACCATGCCAGGCCTTTATATTTTAAAAGATAGACTCCTGTAAACCGTAACAAAACATAATATTATACATTGTATATAATGCTTTTCTTAAACTATGAAAATCTGAAAGAAAATATCGTCTCAAATAACTTACAAAAGCTGAATAGTTTCTTATAAATTTAGATAGAGTAATACATTTCATAGGTTGGATGTTTCCTTACTTCTTTACATATTATAATACAAAGTAGAACTTGGAGGCTTTTATATTTCGTGATTTACGGTAGTAAATTCCAGAAGATAGAAATTTTATTGTCCTTTAACTTTGATAATAAGATACAGAAATTAAAAAGTTTATAATCGTTTCTCATATGATAGCACATAACACTTGGAGTTTTCATGTGGCATCACGAGAAAAATATTGTAAATTCTCACTTCATTCTGTTTCTTTTAGATATATGGCCAGCAGAAATTTTAATCTCCAGATGTATGATTAGTAGAACATTTTAATCTTCATATGTATGACCAGTAGAACATTTCAATCTTTAGATGGATGACCAGTAGAATATTTTAATCTTTAGATGTATGACCAGTAGAATATTTTAATCTTTAGATGTATGACCAGTAGAATATTTTAATCTTTAGATGTATGACCAGTAGAACATTTTAATCTTCAGATGTCTGACCAGTAGAACATTTTAATCTTTAGATGTATGACCAGTAGAATATTTTAATCTTTAGATGTATGATCAGTAGAACATTTTAATCTTCAGATGTATGATCAGTAGAACATTTTAATCTTCAGATGTATGATCAGTAGAACATTTTAATCTTCAGATGTATGATCAGTAGAACATTTTAATCTTCAGATGTATGATCAATAGAACATTTTAATCTTCAGATGTATGACCAGTAAAACATTTTAATCTTCAGATGTATGACCAGTGGAACATTTTAATCTTCAGATGTATGATCAGTAGAATATTTTAATCTTCAGATGTATGATCAGTAGAACATTTTAATCTTCAGATGTATGACCAGTAGAACATTTTAATCTTTAGATGTATGACCAGTAGAACATTTTAATCTTTAGATGTATGATCAGTAACACATTTTAATCTTCAGATGTATGACCGGCAGAACATTTTAATCTTCAGATGTATGATCAGTAGAACATTTTGATCTTCAGATGTATGACCAGTAAAACATTTTAATCTTCAGATGTATGACCAGTAGAATATTTTAATCTTAAGATATCAATAGAGCATTTTCCTTCTTCTGGACTAATTCAAGATTAATTGAATTTTTACTTGTATAAGTAGATTTCAGTTATATTAGCTCTCTTTCTATTTAAACTTCGACAACGTTATTTTTAATGTCACATATTAGTAAATTTCGATATTTATTGAAAATACTTGTCCAAGTCTAAAATAAATAGATTACGTTAATTCTAAAACGTTAGAACAATACGTGATACAGTATAATACGTTGGAATTCGCACAACTTGATTTTGTATGTACTGTTAAATATTTTAAGTTACTTAACTGTTAAGATTTTAAAACAAAATATTTGCAATCTTTTCTATTTTATGCTGCAGGGAATAAAAGTAAGTAATTTTGACTTATTTACTCTTAAATACGTTTAAAATACGTATTTTAACACAACAGTTTTCTGGTGTTTTTCTTTTAATCATCATCTTTCTTTGTAATCATCTTCATGTTTAACTGGATATATTTCTATATTATCTTCTTCGGTCTGTGAAATATTCATACTGGTTTATGTGCTAGATAAAAAGGGAATATTTTGATAATAGCTGTAAATAACTAAATAATATTTCAAACTAATTTCCCTTGAAGAAAAAGTTACTGTTAAAGTCTTTATTTCATACCATTAATGCTTGTTGTTTTTATTACAGAAATTTGAAAAACAACACCATATTACTTCATCGTAATATTGGCTGAATTAATACTTTATGTAGAATATTTAATAAAACTTAGACTAAAATAAAGCAATCTAAAGGTTGAATTTTTGTTAGGTTGTTACAATGTATTTGATATATATATATATATAATTTTTATTTTGTTTTTATCGTCTGCTCGCGGATTTCTTAGATGGTAAGTGTTCACACTTCTCTTCTTTAAACTACTAACATTAAACCTTTTAATTCAGAACGTATCTGAACATCTGTATCATTCATAAAACGTGATTTTTTTTCCTGCTGTTACTGAGTCTGCTGTGTTACTAACTTTGTTGTGTTGCTTATTTTGAGTTACTGATTTTTTGTGTAAGAATACAAGTTAGTACAAGCGGTTGTTCAAGCTTTTTTATTTTGAAAATAACTTTTTCTACGTAGCCAAAAGAAACTGTGTGAGATAACAGAGGGCTGATGATTTTAATTAAACTCAATGTTTGTTTTTTTTCTATTTTAATGCTCTCATATCCAGATGTGTCGGGTAAGTTTCATCAGTTAATCCATTATTTACAAAAACTGAAATCTTTTGTTACAGTTTGATTCTACTTTGGGTTATTTACATTAAGTTGTGACATCCACTTACTTTATCAGTTAGTAATTCTACCTCAGAGCTCAGATGTTTAAATTATTATTTAATTAATTTGACATTTTGTTCGTTTCTTATATATAGGATTATTTTATTGGCTATACAGTTTTTTATTACCAACTCTGGGTTATTGGTCTGTTGATCAACTATAGCAGAAATTACTGTTCTCATTTTCAAAGTAAAATGTCGAGCAAATAGTTTGCTACAAGATATTGTACGAATTTGGTATTTAATTGTATCCTATTCGTTATCCTTCCGTTATCATTATTAATAACAGACCTCAATAATGAAATCAAACACTTTGAAGGACATTTTTATTTCAACGAAATAGCTACATACTTCGTTTCATGTTTGCCGTTACATTTTAGTAAATTAATACAAATGTGAAGTAGTAAAATACTTTGTTTCTGACACTCACTCAAAGTTCAACGGCTAGCTGTCCCTAATTTTGAAGTGATAGACGAGAGAGAGAAAGCAGCTACTGATAAAGTACTAAAAATAAATCACAATCTACTTGGTAACTCAGCGGTAGGTCTGAGGGCTTATAAAGCTCAAAATTGGGGTTCGATACCTGTGGTGAGCACAGCATATTATGTAGCTTTGTTTTTCACAATAAACAAACAAAACTAAATAAACACGTATGTTTGCAATAATCATTCTAATTCTCATAAGTTTCTTATTCACTTTATACGGATTTTTCTTAATTACTCACAAAAGATGAAAATATAAAAGTTTCGCTTTTTTCTAAACTATTTTCAAAATCCAAAAGACTGAATCTATCGTAACAAGTTGAATTTAAGAAGCTTCTTATCTCGCACCACCTACTTTAGGACTATGTTCACGAAGGTGTTATATTTTATTAAGTCGTTCGTGACTGTGGACAAACGTAACAACAATCGAAGTCTGAAATGTTTCCTCTGATTAATGGGTGGGGTTTGAGATAAATACTAAATATTTCCTTCACAGCTAATCTTAGGCCTAGTTCGTGACTTCCGCGTGTCGTTTACTGAAACAAAATCAATTGCTGTAAAGTAATTAAAACGAAAGTATTTGAATACGTCATTAGTATGCGTCAGGTATTTAATTATATTCCTGGAAGAGGTCGAAATTTCTTTCATGGATAATTTAATTTTGATACAATAATTATCTATTTTCTTCAACACAAGTACAGATAAAAGTTTTCTGAAGTAACGGTTATCAATGTTTTAATTCATTATTATTAAAATGGAATACAAATACACTTAGCACTATCAAACTGAGAAATGCATGTTATATTAAACATCTACACACGTAATTTGTATAATGAGACAGGTTCTATGGATATCATGAACGATTTATTAGAACAGCAAACAATTTTATCACACACCTGTAGAAAAATGTGTAATTCAGCATTTCACATATAACAATAAAACCATACCCAAACATGTATAATGACAAAATATAACATCAAATTATAAAAAATAGCGTCTGTTACTTAATATCACTTCTTATTAAACATTCAGTATCTGGTTGGTTCTCCTCGTACTATAATAACGTCCACAAGGCGATGTGGCATGCTGTCCATCAGGTTATTGATGTAATCCACCGCTGAAACTCAGCTACAATAGGTACAATGTACGTATTGTACAGGATTATCTCGACCAGAAGGACTTACAAGATTGCTATGACCAGATTTTAATTCCATAACTTTTCCGGAAAATTGCTAATCACGACGCTAAAACACCTATTGTAGCTGAGTTTCAGCGGTGGATTACATCAATAACCTGATGGGAAGTGGCATTGTCATCTTGGAACACAAAGTTATTATCAAACCTTGCCTTAGCATATGGCACAAATATCGTCTCCATGTGATGCCTATAGGAGGCACCATTGACGTTTCCCTGAAGAACATGAAGAGCAGTTTTTCCATCATAATGAATAGCCGCCAAAACATGTACTGCACCGCTTCCTGTGTGTTCTCTGTGGAAAAGACAGTCTTCCCTCATCTGTTCTCCAGGCAAACGACGAACATGAATCCTACCATCAGCTTTAACAAGCCGAAAACATGACTCATCTGAAAAGATGGCACGTCGCCAGTGTCCTAACTGTAAGTTATAATGCTGTCTTGTTCATGTAACATGATGACAGTGGTTAATATCGGTTTGCAGATATCCCTTCTTGACAAAATAGCGTTTTTTGGGTAGTCTCCTATTCATTTTTCTTCTGGATACTCTGGGATGAATGTCTTCTTGCCATTCCGCTCGTAAGGTGTTGAAAGACTTTTTTCGATCTTCACCTGTGAACCTGATCAAAACACGGTCATCTCGAGCAGTAGTTATTCGGCGTCTACCAGTAGATTTTTCTGGAACAACGTTTCCTATAGTCCGATGACGTTTCAGGATTCTGGATGCAGTACAGTGGGAGTACCCTATTGTTCTGGAAAGGTACGTTTGCTTTACACCATTTCTGGACAGTCGAACAATTAAAACTTCTGGCACGTGACGTGGCATGAATATTTTATATCACAATCCCACCCTTTTATACAAAACAGGTGTCTATATGTGTTTTAACGAACAACTGATGAAAACAACTTATACAGACCAGAATAACAACTCGTACATGTTTGTCTGATCATACACTACCTTCTCGGTTACTACTCGGACATTTACTCAATAACTACTCCATGCTTGTAGACAATAACATCAATATAGAACAGAATGCAAACATTTTGGCCAAGACTGTAATAGTACTAAAAAAAATCGCACTGCGCACTTTGAGGTTGTGGGTACGTTATAGGGCTGACAGTCAGATTCCATTACTCAGTCTGACAAGAGTAGACCAAGACAAGAATATTAGGTGGTGTCATTCCTCTAGTTTATTAGTTCAAAATTAGAGACAGTCTTTGATTAACAAAAACGACAAAAAATTAACCAAAAAAAAACGATATATTATCAAATATTTTATACAGTATCATCACGTGCTCATTGTTACGTTCATATCTTCATTGTTATGGTCATGTTGTCCTGCGTGTAAAAAAAAAAACACGTGTTTCCTAATAGAGTTGTATGTTTCTTGTTTTACTGAGGTAGCAGCTCATAGAAACAAAATCTTTGGTTCTAAAAATGCAATATTATATTTTGTAAAGCAAAGCTGACTACAGTTTCTGTGTAAGAAGATAAACATATATCAGGAGACCGAAACGGCGTGTTTCGGTATAACACTACAGTTATCTTCATCGTACTCAGACAATCAATTTTTTTAGTGTAAAGTGTTTATATAGCTCGTGTAATTATGACATACGTGTACATGATTTTTAAAGTATCTTCACGTTTCTTTCATGCCACCAACCAGATGGATCCAAGGGTAAGATAACTATGAATAATAGATACGTTTATCATCCTAGTCATCCCTACACGTTACGTGTCCTATCTAAATACGTTTATTCATCCTACACGTTACGTATCCTATCTAAATACGTTTATCATCCTAGTAAGTTCATCCCTACACGTTACGTGTCCTATCTAAATACGTTTATCATCCTAGTAAGTCCATCCGTACATGTTACGTATCCTATCTAAATACGTTTATCATCCTAGTAAGTCCATCCGTACACGTTACGTGTTATCTAAATAAGTGTATCATCCCTACACGTTACGTGTCTTATCTAAATACGTTTATCATCCTACACGTTACGTGTCATATCTAAATACGTTTATCATCCTAGTAAGTTCATCCCTACACGTTACGTGTCTTGTCTAAATACGTTTATCATCCCTACACGTTACGTGTCCTATCTAAATACGTTTATCATCCTAGTAAGTTCATCCTACACGTTACGTATCCTATCTAAATACGTTTATCATCCCACGCGTACCACTAAGTTCATCCATAGACGTACAACTTGTTTGATTTCCAAAGTAACATTACTTTACGTACATCAAGCGATATTTACTTTAAATTACTTTTTTTACGAATATCTTTTTACTGAAAACATAATGTTCAATATAATTATTCCTTACGTGTCATTTACAGATTGGTTTCTTTATTTCTGTTTCATTCATTTGGTTCGAATTCCTCAACTAAGAATTTTATATTCTCTTACAGAACTGTGCCGGGGTAAGTGTTATGTTTCATCTCTTTATTACACCATGGGGGTAAGTGTTATGTTTCATCTCTTTATTACACCATGGAGATAAGTGTTATGTTTCATCTCTTTATTACACCATGGGGGTAAGTGTTATGTTTCATCTCTTTATTACACCATGGGGGTAAGTGTTATGTTTCATCTCTTTATTACACCATGGGGGGTAAGTGTTATGTTTCATCTCTTTATTGCACCATGGGGGTAGGTGTTATATTTCGTTTCGTTGTTAAATCAACATATGATTAACATTTACTAAAGTTAGATACTATATATGAAAAAAACGTTTTATTTGTTGTTATTGTTGTTTTATTTTAATAAAGTGTCAAAGTGTGTGTGTGGTTAAAAAGACCGATGCTGCCACCTGTCTGATTTTAGAGACGACAAATTAATCCTCGTCTTATATAAAATGTATTTCAGCCGTAGTCTAAGCTAAGTATCAAAAACACGCTCGGCATGAGACGACTAACAACAGTGGCACAGAAACCCAACACCACAAACGTTTCCGTTTGTATGTCACTAATCAAATTGTTTCTCAGTCTTAGTTTACTCGAATGTTGTAATGTTGGAAAACTCGACACGCTTAATAACCCGCCGGCACGTGTCTGTACAGGTTGTCTATCGAATAATGGGTTTCAGGTTCTCAGATTTTTTTTTTTTAAAAACCTCTTTAAGTAAAGGTTTATCAAATTACACAATGGTTTGTTGAAAATGTATTATTCATCAAAATATGAATTGATCTTTTTTTTTTTTTTGCAGGTACAACATTTCCTGAAGAAATCAAAGGTACGTCAACCAGTACTTCCAACTTTTTTATAATCTTATAATCAGGTAGACGAAGATATTTATTTTACTCTTATTTGGTTAAAGGTTTAATCCCTGAAGAGTAAGATGCCCTCCTGAAGTTCGACGGTAAATCTGCAGGCTTACAACGCTAAAAACCTGGTTTCGATACCCGCTATGGGCAGAGCACAGATAGTCCATGGTTTAGCTTTGTCCTAAAAAATGACCAAAGCCGCTTACTTAGTGTTTCTCTTTCTTATGTTAGCAATTAACATAGTGTACCACCCCTTCATCTACCCACAGGTGTTCATAAACTAACCCCCCTGATCCCCCGTGTTTAACACAGTATACCACTCCTTCATCTACCCGCAGGTGTTCATAAACTAACCCCCCTGAATCCCCCTCTTTAACATAGTGTACCACTCCCTTACACAACCACAGGCGTTCATAAACTAACCCCCTGAATCCCCCTCTTTAACATAGTGTACCACTCCCTTACACAACCACAGGCGTTCATAAACTAACCCCCTGAATCCCCCTCTTTAACATAGTGTACCACTCCCTTACA
>NW_013676824.1:13468-16354 GCF_000517525.1 Limulus polyphemus | reverse complement strand
AAACATACCTTTGATTTTGTCCCTGCATTATTTTGATGACCCGTGAAAACCATGATCTCATACAAATATTTGTCACGGATCAAAATTGATTTAACTTGGAGTAACTAAAACATTCTTTCAGAAGGTTCTGAGTAGAAACACACCTTTGATTTTGTCCCTGCATTATTTTGATGACCCGTGAAAACCATGATCTCATACAAATATTTGTCACGGATCAAAATTGATTTAACTTGGAGTAACTAAAACATTCTCTCAGAAGGTTCTGAGTAGAAACATACCTTTGTTTTTGTCCCTGCATTATTTTGATGACCCGCGAAAACCATGATCTCATACAAATATTTGTCACAGACATCATTATCCGGGAGTGGAGCTGCACCAAGCTAAGCGAAGATGAAACAATAATTTAAAGAAAATCCAATCAAACAATAAACTGTTTCAATAGCAGCTTGTATTTTATTAATATTCATAACCCAGTATTACATTTGGCTTCTTATTTTAATACTTAGTTCCAGCACTATGATATATTTTAATAATCTCTATAAGTTTTAATAAGTTGTAATTTTTTAACACTTAGAACCTACTAGCTGTTACTATCCAAAAACTTAATTGTTCGTTCAAAACTAAGTGTAATATCTATGGAGTTTTGAGTAGCTTTACTTCGCCATATAGTAACATAAATTAATTTAGGCATGTTCTGTCGAATTCATTATTTGATATTATACAGGGGACCAACTGTTTATTTATATATGTTAAAAACTTATTTTCTTTGTCTCTGGTGAGAAAGAAATCTTTAACATATATACAGAATCATTACGTTTATTATTTGTGGAGTCAGGATTGTTGTGATTGTTGAACACCTTTAACACTTGTTAACAATACTGTTAGCTAAACATAAGTACTGGTTTTTAACTGCTTTTTAACAATACCATTAGATAAACATAAGTACTGTTTTTTTAACTGCTTTTTAACAATACTGTTAGCTAAACATAAGTACTGGTTTTTAACTGCTTTTTAACAATACCATTAGATAAACATAAGTACTGGTTTTTAACTGCTTTTTAACAATACTGTTAGCTAAACATAAGTACTAGATTTTAACAGGTTGTTAACAATACTGTTAGCTAAACATAAGTACTGGTTTTTAACTGCTTTTTAACAATACCATTAGATAAACATAAGTACTGGTTTTTAACTGCTTTTTAACAATACCATTAGATAAACATAAGTACTGGTTTTTAACTGCTTCTTAACAATACTGTTAGCTAAACATAAGTACTAGATTTTAACAGGTTGTTAACAATACTGTTAGCTAAACATAAGTACTAATTTTTAACTGCTTGTCAACAATACTGTTAGCTAAACATAAATACTGGTTTTTCACTACTTGTTAAATATACTGTTAGCTAAACATAAATACTGGTTTTTTAACTGCTTGTTAACAATACTGTTAGCTAAACATAAATACTGGTTTTTCACTACTTGTTAAATATACTGTTAGCTAAACATAAATACTGGTTTTTTAACTGCTTGTCAACAATACTGTTAACTAAACATAAATATTGGTTTTTCACTGCTTGTTAACTATACTGTTAGCTAAACATAAATACTGGTTTTTTAACTGCTTGTTAACAATATTGTTAGCTAAACATAAATATTGGTTTTTTCACTGCTTGTTGACTATACTGTTAGCTAAACATAAATATTGGTTTTTCACTGCTTGTTAACTATACTGTTAGCTAAACATAAATACTGGTTTTTAACTGTTTGTTAACAATATTGTTAGCTAAACATAAATACTGGTTTTTTCACTGCTTGTTAACTATACTGTTAGCTAAACATAAATACTGGTGTTTAATTGAGGAACATTTTTTAAAGATAATTATCTAATTTTAATAACAGAAAATGTTAAGTAAGAAGGAATTAGAAACATAAGCTCCGTCACTTCGGATGTTCACTATTGCCTAAGTGAACTGTTCTGAAAAGGAGAAGTAAGAAACACGAGTGTTGTAGATTTATTACACATAGTAAGATATCAAATACAAAATAAACAGTTGCCCATATTATACATAATAACATGTTAACTAAAAAAACCTAGGCCCATGTGACAACGTACATCATAACGTATTAATAAAGAACCTCGTCCCACGTGTCAAATATTCAAGATTATCACAAAAAAACAAGAGTTTAAAACAGCTGGTGCCACAATAATGCCCACCTTCTCTACATCTTTCTTATCCTTCCAATGTGCCCAAATCATCAGGATGATGTAGATGGAAAATGTGACGATCAGCGTGATATAGATGGTAAGGTTATCAGCAAAGTTGGCATTAGCAAACACATAATCAAAGTCAACAGTGTTGGGAGCAACAAAAAAACCGCTTCCAAAGCTAGTTAAGTGGTTACACTGACAGCAGGTACGATTTACGTCCATTGATGTTACCTAAAGTGACAAAACATTTAGAATGAATTATCCTATATATATAACTAGCAACTAACTGTCTTAAAATAACATGTGTAGGAGTTAGAGAAGACAATGTGACACATTACTACTAGGAATGTTATAGCAGTTAGAGAAGACAATGTGACACATTACTACTAAGAATGTTACAGCAGTTAAAGAAAATAATGTGACACATTACTACTAGGAATGTTATAGCAGTTAGAGAAGGTAATGTGACACATTACTACTAGGAATGTTACAGCAGTTAGAGAAGACAATGTGACACATTCCTACTAGGAATGTTATAGCAGTTAGAGAAGACAATGTGACACATTACTACTAGGAATGTTACAGCAGTTAAAGAAGATAATGTGACATATTACTACTAGGAATGTTATAGCAGTTAAAGAAGATAATGTGACACATTACTACTAGGAATGTTACAG
>NW_013676824.1:10575-13054 GCF_000517525.1 Limulus polyphemus | reverse complement strand
TTAAAGAAGATAATGTGACACATTACTACTAGGAATGTTACAGCAGTTAAAGAAGATAATGTGACACATTACTACTAGGAATGTTACAGCAGTTAAAGAAAATAACGTGATACATTACTACTAGGAATGTTACAGCAGTCAAAGAAATAATGTGACACATTACTACTAGGAATGTTATAGCAGTTAGAGAAGATAATGTGACACATTACTACTAGGAATGTTACAGCAGTTAGAGAAGATAATGTGACATATTACTACTAGGAATGTTACATCAGTTAAAGAAATAACATGATACATTACTACTAGGAATGTTACAGCAGTCAAAGAAAATAATGTGACACATTACTACTAGGAATGTTATAGCAGTTAGAGAAGATAATGTGACACATTACTACTAGGAATGTTACAGCAGTTAGAGAAGATAATGTGACATATTACTACTAGGAATGTTATAGCAGTTAGAGAAGATAATGTGACACATTACTACTAGGAATGTTACAGCAGTTAAAGAAATAATGTGACACATTACTACTAGGGATGTTACAGCAGTTAGAGAAGATAATGTGACATATTACTACTAGGAATGTTATAGCAGTTAGAGAAAATAACGTGACACATTACTAATAGGAATGTTACAGCAGTTAGAGAAGACAATGTGACACATTACTACTAGGAATGTTACAGAAGTTAGAGAAAATAATGTGACACATTACTACTAAGAATGTTACAGCAGTTAAAGAAAATAATGTGACACATTACTACTAGGAATGTTACAGCAGTTAAAGAAAATAATGTGACACATTACTACTAAGAATGTTACAGCAGTTAGAGAAGATAATGTGACACATTACTACTAGGAATGTTACAGCAGCTAGAGAAGATAATGTGACACATTACTACTAGGAATGTTAGTATATTATAGCAGTAGTTAAAACAAAAGACATTAAGAAAATGTTGGGATCTTTTTTTTATATTACATATCTTTACACCACTTTTATAATTACTGCGTTATAAAGAAAATGACAATGGAATTAAAAAATCTAAACAATGTTATCGTTGGGAAAAAGTTTTTTATTGACATTTTTGTCACCTCTTTAAAAGTTGAAAGAAACAATCAAGCTTGCTGACAAACTGAACTAGTTTAATATAAGATAAATATTGGAGTCTAAGAATACTGACACTTATGGAAACAGTTTTCATTCAACAAGTACAAAGATGTTACTAACATGGCAACCATCGCCTTTCCACGTTTCGGTACTTTCTTCAAAATACAGGCAAGCTGATGTGTATACAGCAATAGAATAGTTTGAGGTGAAGTTAGTGCTAATGTCGTCCATTGTCAGGTTATGACGAAAGGGATCGTTGAAGAACTCTAGTGGATCGATGTGATCCGCTAGGTGAGCTATACCCAAAAAGAATCTTTGACCTCCCTCAGATTGGTTGAACTGGGACAAAAACAGGTTGTAAACTCCATCATCTGTGAAAAAATAAACCCGAATCAATATTCTGGATGGAAAAAAAAAAAAAGCACAACTTAATCTTTTGATAAAGTGTTTTGTCAGAAGGACCATAGTAAAAGCAAATACATTTATAATTTATAAGTAACTCTTTTCAACAAAGTAATCTTTTAAAAGTAACTATAAAAAAATATAAAAAAAAACTTTTGAAAAGACATAACATATTTTCATATTTCAATAACAAAGCTTCTTCTTCGAATGATGATGTCATCAAGTGGTTAAAAAAAAAACTACAAATTAACCAGGAAAAAACAACTTACATTCAAGCATATCCTGAATCCGAGTGATGAAGTCATAGTCGTGAAGTCTTGGCCTCTTTCCATACTTAACTAGCACTATTAGAGCTGCATCTGGATTACTTGGTACTATATCAATGCTGACAGAGGTTTCTGCTGTTACAAGGGTCACATTGTGGTAAAAAATAAGATTTTCAGGAGATGCATTCTGAGTGTTTATTTCTTCTCGGAGGGAGGAACTTGGACGGTTACTAATACCTCTTTGAGGAATGCACATCTCAACTGGCTGTAATGTGTCTGTAACATTCAACTCTGTAGCATTCTGATTGTCTGTCGAGGATGTTTCAATCTGAACTGTGGATGAACCCCGGCTAACTTTGTTGGCATTTCTACCATACGATTCCAGAACTCCAGACCACTTGACTGCCTGGTTTGTTTTTAAATAAAAGACAATTTTGACAACAACAAAAAAAAAAGGATAAAGGAGTTTTTTTCACGAAACCTTAAAAATACTGAGCCATAAAACAAGCTGACCACAAAATTCTAATAAACAAGATAGTATTTGGAATCTGAAAATGTTTTCTTACAACCTGAGTCAGATTAAATTGAGATAATTCAGTCTGTAGCGGTCTTGTACACTTCACATTAATACTCATCTTCACACTGTTTGTGTGTATAAACTAGACAAAGCTAGTTTCCACATTTAGCTTCCTACTGTTTGTGTGT
>NW_013676824.1:8807-9664 GCF_000517525.1 Limulus polyphemus | reverse complement strand
AAACTAGGCAAAGCTAGTTCCACATTTAGCTTCCCACTGTTTGTGTGTATAAACTAGGCAAAGCTAGTTCCATATTTAGCTTCCCACTGTTTGTGTGTATAAACTAGGCAAAGCTAGTTCCATATTTAGCTTCCCACTGTTTGTGTGTATAAACTAGGCAAAGCTAGTTCCATATTTAGCTTCTCACTGTTTGTGTGTATAAACAAGGCAAAGCTAGTTCCATATTTAGCTTCCCACTGTTTGTGTGTATGAACTAGGCAAAGCTATATGTGAAAGTTAATAGACTGGGGAGACAGCTCAACAAGATGAGTTGTAAGTTATCCTAACTGAAAGTACAACTATCTTGAGAATAGAATAAATAGTGTCTTTACAAATCAAACTTTAGCCATCTTTATAAGTAGAAACTTCTGTTTCAATTACTAAGCAGGACTAACAAATTAATTGTTCATCATTTTCTAGACAAAGTTATCTTAATAAGCAAAATATACAAAATGGTTGACAATTTCATAAACAACAAAATTTCCTTACTGAAAATCCAATAACAGTTTCATTCAATTTATTGCAGTCCAAAGCACTATGAAATACATCACACGAGTCTGGAAGAAAATATGCAGCATCTCCTTGAGTTATGGTATAGTCACTCATCTCTGTCCCAAGTTTTCTGAAATAAGCAATGGTTAAAAAATAACAACACAGTTTTAGTCCTAACTTTCTATAAGAATATTTCATAAAAATGACTGCTATATATAATAATTTTTACTAGCAGAGACCCGCAAAATATTTCCAGCCAAATTAGTATCTTTATCGTAACGGTACTTCTTTAAATGTAACATTTCTAGCCCAATACAAATGAATTG
>NW_013676824.1:0-7807 GCF_000517525.1 Limulus polyphemus | reverse complement strand
GATAAGTATTCAATATTTTGTTGTACAAAATGGTTAGTAAAGTATATTTACATTCCCCTTTTGTTGTTACTTCTTGTTTCATACAGCAGTTGTAGCGACTTGATTACTGAACTTTGCAGCTCTCTGCTGCAGGCAGACTGTTTGTCGTGGAGTGAATAATGCGCATGCGCGGTTTTTCTTGGGGAACATTCAAACTACGCATGCTTATGCAGCAGGTTCTCGGTCAGAAAGCGTAACGGTCGTACATACAAACAAGCAGAATAATAATATAGATGTATTCCAAGGATGGCTTTTCTGAAGCAAAACAAAAAGTTAAAGATTTTCTTTCCCTTAACCAACAATGAGTTCCAAAAATGTGTTAGCAATTCATTAAAATATGTAACAACTCTATGAGCTCATGAAATGTGTACAAAACTCATCTAAATATTTAAATTCTGCAAAACTAACTTTTTTTTAGTAAAGTCTGTCGCTTCTTGACATTAAGTTTTAGTTTTTAATGTCTGCATCTATTCATCTTTGTATTTGTTTTATTAGAAGAACATGATCTAATACCTGTCAATCATCCTCGCACCAAGATAAAAAACGAATGGACATGAGAAAAATGAGCTATGTTTATCTCTCATGTGGAAAATAATAACTTTGTGATTAATCGTTAAATACATATTATAAGATGCTGAATACACCCCTGATAGTAAAAAATGTGGCCTGATGAAAAAAACTGACGATATATAATTTACTACATGTTAACCTATTGATGCACAAAATGTAATATCTTGGGTTTTAAATTTCATTTTTTTGGGGAAATGTGTCACTTTCTTGTTGTTTCCATGGTAGATTTTTAGGTTTAAAGTGTCAGAAATGTACACTCTCCATCTCATTTGTGGCTCAAGAGATACGATCTTAAAACTTTGTGAAACTTTAACAGTCATTTCAATCAGACACAGACCATAGAAGAAGCCAGAAAAGACAACAACCCATCTAGACTTCTTGGGTGACAATAAGCCATCTAGACTTCTTGGGTGACAACAATCCATCTAGACTTCTTGGGTGACAACAATCCATCTAGACTTCTTGGGTGACAACAAGCCATCTAGACTTCTTGGGTGACAACAAGCCATCTAGACTTCTTGGGAGACAACAAGCCCTCAGAACCAAGACTTGTACTAACTTTTCGACTTCTCGGGAGACAACAAGCCCTTCAGAACCAAGACTTGTACTAACTTTTCGACTTCTTAGGAGACAACAAGCCCTTCAGAACCAAGACTTGTACTAACTTTTCGACTTCTTGGGAGACAACAAGCCCTTCAGAACCAAGACTTGTACTAGCTTTTTGACTTCTTGGGAGACAACAAGCCCTTCAGAACCAAGACTTGTACTAGCTTTTCGACTTCTTGGGAGACAACAAGCCCTTCAGAACCAAGACTTGTACTAGCTTTTCGACTTCTCGGGAGACAACAAGCTCTTCAGAACCAAGACTTGTACTAACTTTTCTCCTTTCCTCTTACTTCCATAATATATGTCCCGAATATGGAAAAATAAAACAGATAATTTGTTTAATAAAAACATTCATTATATAGAGAATATATAAAAACTGTCTTACTTCTGAACAGACATAAAAAATCCCTTTGGACTTTGTACTTCATAAACAGGTTCTCCATTCAAGATCTTCTTCATAACATTACTTTTAATCTCTGCAGAAATTGTTTTCATGTCTTCAACAATCTTCCGTGCCTAAAAAACAAATACACAAACTATTCAATCCCAGAACACTGCATGCTATATTACTGATAGTATTACATTATAAAACATTATAACTTATTCTCTATTAGGATAAAATACTTTCATTAAAAATGTTCAATACCATGACCAATAGCTTCTGTTCTTACATTGTGAATGAATAGTTTGGAACATAATGACCAATAGGTCACTATTGGTTGTTGAGATTAGTGTAAGAATAATCACTATTGGTTGTTGAGATTAATGCAAGAATAGTCACTATGGGTTTTTGAGGTCAACACTCTTCATTCATTGAATATGAGTTGTATTTATAAGATGTAATAATCAATATTTTATTAACTTGCAATGAAAAAGCAGTCACTATTGGTTGTTGCTCAGTATAATATTTTCTTCATTCATAATATAAAAACAATAACCAGAAGAGGAAGGCATAAACAGCATCGACAATGGTAAACATTTGTGCCAGTCTCAGTGTGAAGGGGTAGGAGCACTGGGAATTATATGTCCCAGCTACAGTGAAAGGGTTAAAGGAGAAGTTTTAAAACATTTTCTGCTGTTGTAATTCAGGAAATTATTTTAAATCAGCTGTGTTTTTCTGTTCTTAGTTAATGGGGGAAGTGCTAAAGAAGCCGAGGCAGCCAAGAAGAAACGTGCCCTCAGCAAAGCCCAAGCTCAATCTGCTGAAAAGGTATATCTTCCTGCTGATCCAACTTGGAGAATGTTAAAAGTGAAATTATTGGTTGTTTGTTTAACTTATTATTAAATATAGTATATACAGTCACTATTGTTTGTTGAGATAAATGTAAGAACAGTTACTGTTGGTTGTTGAGATAAATGTAAGAACAGTTACTGTTGGTTGTTGAGATTAGTGTAAGAATAATCACTATTGGTTGTTGAGATTAATGTAAGAAAATCGTGTATACTTGAACTCCTATAAACTAACTAGAATAAAAATGGTATAATTAATCCTTTCTCTGTGACTGGGATGTATATATTCTTCAGTGCTCCCAACCCCCCTCACAACGCAACTGGGACAAACATTTCCCATTGTCATTCAAAATTGCCGTGCATGATGTGTGGGAGTAAAATGGAAAGTATTTATTGGCATTCCACCTAATGTTGATATATGGTTTCTCTCAATGATTACCACTCGGCCCTTCGGTAACCAACAAGATGCCTTAGCGGAATGTACAACAACTGCGTGCCGACCATTTCCGCATCGCTAAAGCAGCGAGTAGAAACCATAGTTACTTTGTAAATATGTTTGACTCAGATATTTTAGAAGATAGTGAAAGTGAGTCAAGTGGTGTTCAAATGTGTGGTGATGAAGAGGTAACGAGACAAATGGAAGTTAGTGATGATAATCAAGATGATGAACCTGGAGGCAAAGTTTTCCAATTTAGTGTATAATACTAACCTTTTCAGTAAACAGTAGTGTTTAGTAATTATGTTGTTATTTTTACATTTTGAATCAGAACATGTTGGTTTTAAGCTACGTACAAAGTTACAATCTTTATACAGGTATATCTGGTGAAAAATCTGAGCATGAAGGAGTATTTCAGTTACCAAGTCATCTTGACGTGCTGGGGAACTCTAAGAAGTCACGGTTCTTAAGATAAGAGAACAAAAGATATATATATATAAATATGGATGGGAGATGTGTTCATTAACGATCAAGTTACGATCCAAGCAGGAAACTGGCTTATGATCTAAATGTTTTTAAATATATTTTTCCAGAGCAATTATAAAGTGAGTCCCTGCTAAAAATGACTGTATCCTAAGGGAAGCAGGTAATTGGCTTATGATCAAAATGTTTTTAAATATATTTTTCCAGAGCAATTATAAAGTGAGTCCCTGCTAAAAATGACTGTATCCTAAGAGAACAAAATGTGATTGGAGGTTAATTCATAATTTTAAATTATCTTTAGAAAAGTTTAGGGATAGTAAAGGGCATTTCAAAATCATATTAATAGTTATGTCACTTTTGTCACAGATTAGCCTAGCATAGCTTTTATTTCTTGTCCATCTCCTTCTCGTTCAATATTATAGGATTAGTGTTGTGAGTAAATTAGGCATGCCATCGTCTACAACTGTTCAACTATGCTTTCAAACTAACAGCAGTTTCACTTTGGTCAAAAGACATTTCTCAAGAGACAATGGATGCTCAGTTCCTTATAAGTTTGAAAATTAAGTTGTTAGTTCGATGTAACTGCATCAGTAAAATATGATTCTCATCCTGGGCAGCCATCTGCACCTGTGGAAACAGTATTGGATTGTTCGAGACTGAGAAGCATTCTTAGGGGACAGTGTGGATGATAATCAAAAACACTAAAGCTCAAAGTTTATTAGTTACTGTTAAGAATATTGATCTAGCTTTTATAACTGGACATCGGGCTTTGGCTAGATTGATGATCAATGAAATATGGTTATTCTTTGGATATGTCCAATCAACAAATGCTATCCACAGTAACCCACATATAGTCCATCAAAAGCCTGTTCACGATCCTTACATTACTATATGGTGTGGCTTCACCACAACCTTGCACTTTCATCATCAATCCTTATTTCTCTGTTGGTGAAACTGGACATGCTCAAATTGCTTCTGTAAATGGGTTCCATCGTAAAAAAATGTTGTAAGAACATATTATTCTTCACCTATATCAGCAAATCATCCAGAACAACAATTCACAGCAAGACAATCTATTGTCTTGGTAAAAGGCTTCTGACGGATATTTTCACTGAACCATAACCCATTCACTCGGGCAGAAACTGTTGGTGAGATTTCCAGAGGTTGCAAGAGAGGACCTTGAGCTGTGGAATTTGGAGAACAGGCAATAAAATTTGTAGGGTCTTAAAATGACCATTATAAATGTGATCAATGAACACTAGAGATGATGTTTATGGTAGGTTCAGTTAGGGTTAACTTTATTATTTGGTTTCACATTAAATACTTTCTGTGACAGTTTGTGTATTTCATAATAGATGTCTAAAGTTCCCGGAACAGAATTTATGAATACGCCTATCCTGAATATTTAAGAATTTGTTATTAAAACATTTCTACATTTGATCGATATCTCAAACCAATTTAGTTGCCCAGTTCACAACAGATAATTCCTGTTTCATCTCTTCAAAGTTTGATTTTCTTACAAATTTGGAACTAAACTTTCATTATTTCTTATCTCCGTACGAAGCAAAACATCACATCAAATTAAGAAATGATCTTTTTACATCCAGATGTTCTCCAACCTCTACCTCATCAACCATTTCTTTACTAGAAGTCAACAATAAATATAAAATGTTCTTAGTAGGTTTTCTAATAAAATGTTGAAGAAAACCTGTCTCTCTCAAGATTTGACTCTGACATTTAAACATCTATATCTCTAAAATTAAAATCTCCTGTAGTTATATCCTCATGAAAGTTGAATTCTTTATCTCACTGTAGAGTTTCTCACTAAATTTTATCATCTGTAACAAATTCGAACTAAAAGCCTTTTCCTCTTATAACCACTAACTGTTGCTATTAACTTTGATAGCATCAACTTGAACAGGCTGTAATTCACATATTTCACAAGGCCCTGATAGAAGCATTATTGAAGTTGGTTATAAGTATTTAAAACAAGCGAGTAGGGAGTAAGACAAGACAATATATCACACTCGTATATTGATAAACTTTACCACTGAATGAAAACATGGTGTAAAGGAAAGCATTCATAATATTTCCTGTTTCGTATCTTTATTCATTATTTAATTATTTGTAACTTATGTGTGCATCACCTAATAAGTCTCCATTAATAATTTCTTTACATTTCACTTATAGTACATCAACTGTTATGATAAGCAGCTTCATTAACCTATTATATATTATGATAAGAAGCTACATTAACCTATTAAATATTATGATAAGCAGCTATACTAACCTATTAAACATTATGATAAGCAGCTATACTAACCTATTAAACATTATGATAAGCAGCTTCATTAACCTATTATATATTATGATAAGCAGCTACATTAACCTATTAAACATTATGATAAGCAGCTATACTAATCTATTAAATATTATGATAAAGTTCTATAAACATTAATTATTGCTGAATGACTTTTAAGTAAAAATGCATAAAAACATACCAAATAAAATAAAAGGATTTGGTTCCGTCGCATCGAAATTCATTTCATTTTCAGCTTCAACTAAATCTGACTTCACAAAGCTTTCACCCTGAATCCTATTTGTAAGATCCTGTTGAAAACATAATGATAAGTATATTTCTCTTCGAATTCTTTCTAAAGATTTTCTAAAAAGTGTCAATTTACTGGACTTTTACTGTATCATTTCATTACAATTCAAACATTTCTGGATCTTGAATATATATTTTTTTACACAGTTTTACTTTATTTTATCTGCTCAATATTTTGTAAAATATTAAACAAACAAAGCTAAAAATTTCATTTTCAAACAATTTCTCAATAGGATTGAAAGAATGATTTATATTAGCAATTGATACTTTAAAACAGTAAATATTTGAAAATCTTGTCTTTTTCTCCTCAAACTAAAGAGAGATGAATAAATGGAATTATAACATTTGAATGACCAAAAATTATGTAAAGTATTACTGACTTAAACCATAAACAGTTTTGAACTTACAGTTCATGGTAGAGGAAAGGAACATGTATAGGGCATACCAAGTATGGTGACAGAGAAGGCTATGTGCATCTTGTGGCTAGTACAGATGCCTATTACAGTGCCAAGATAATTTTTTAAAGTTTATGAAAAAGTCCACCAGTTAAAAATTCTATCAAGATACATGACTGAGGAAGCGTATAAAAGGAGGTAAGTAAACAACGGCTTATGACTGTAAGTCATTGTTTGCGTACCTATTATTAATTCTATCAACAAATGGTGCTGACGGAGTAAACAACGTCGGATCATGTTACATGAGAAAAGAACCTTAGATGTGCTAATTTCCTGGACATTACGGTCACCAGACATCACTCCTCAGGACATTTTTGAGAAAGACATTGTCTATAGGACAAAGATGACTGATCTGGGGACATTATGTGAACAGATCACTGATGCAATAGCTATTTTGGTGCCCAATATGCTGCTCACCACAGGGATGAAAATCGATCATTGACTCGACATCCTGAGGATTGTAAATGATGCACATGTAGAAATGTACTGATTGCATACGTATGTCAGAAGTTGGTTATTTTAACTCATTCATACTGTTTATAGAGGCCTTCAGTGTATTAAAACACTATACATATATATATATATATTGTCCATGATGTTTCCACATGCTGGTAATTCTAAAGTGTGTTACATGACAGTGTTGTAGCAGTAAGTAGTATTTATAGACCAGCATGTGGAAACATCAACACACTTTAAGATCAGATGGATGGGGTACATCAGTGACCTTTAGGACTTCTCGCATTTTTTCAACACCCTCCAATGATTGTTTCTGAAAAATCCCAACACAAATAAACTTAAATAAAGTCTACGATTTTATTAAGCCAAAATAGTTGTAACCAAAAACCTAAATACAATATAACTCCTGATACAACTGATATAATCAAGTTTTGGGTAACACGTAACACTCTTTGAGATAAGGCAAAACTTGCTCATTTTCTGATGTCCACAACATCAAAAAGAAGCAACAATAGGAAAATATTTTCTGGATCATTATCTCCAAAGTCCTCATTACTAG
Organism: Limulus polyphemus; assembly: GCF_000517525.1. Lineage (NCBI taxonomy): Eukaryota > Metazoa > Arthropoda > Merostomata > Xiphosura > Limulidae > Limulus > Limulus polyphemus. Next base: position 365 of record NW_013676824.1, on the reverse strand, counting down.
TGGATTGTTTCTTGGTTGAGAGCTGTCTTCTTCCACACCATTATCTTGTTGTCCACTGCATTCTGAACACAGGACAGTAGACAACAAGAGAAAGGTGGAGAAGAAAATCATCACAGCAAATTATGAAAACAAAAAGTAATGGAATGGTCAATATAAAGACAAGAAATCTGAAAACAATCAAAATCACATGATAGCACAGAAGAAGAAAGTTACTACAGTAAAGTGTTTAATAAAAAAATATTCAAATTCTTCTTCTTCTTCAGTTAATTATACTAAATGCACAGAGTTAAAGAAAAGAAAGTTCAAACTATGTGAGGAAAACTGATAACCTGAGTGTAATTATTGTTGTTTTATAATGTTCAAAC
>NW_013676823.1:10847-15390 GCF_000517525.1 Limulus polyphemus | reverse complement strand
ATACAGGTAAAGTAAGTGTGTATTGTGTGTGTATACGAGGTAAAGTAAGTGTTATTGTGTGTGTATACAGGTAAAGTAAGTGTCTATTGTGTGTGTATACAGGTAAAGTAAGTGTCTATTGTGTGTGTATACAGGTAAAGTAAGTGTCTATTGTGTGTGTACAGGTAAAGTAAGTGTTCTATTGTGTGTGTGTGTACAGGTGAACTAAGTGTGTATTGTGTGTGTACAGGTAAAGTAAGTGTCTATTGTGTGTATACAGGTAAAGTAAGTGTCTATTGTGTGTGTACAGGTGAACTAAGTGTATATTGTGTGTGTACAGGTAAAATAAGTGTCTATTGTATGTGTACAGGTAAAGTAAGTGTATATTGTGTGTATACAGGTAAAGTAAGTGTCCAGTGTGTGTGTGTGTACAGATAAAGTAAGTGTCCAGTGTGTGGGTGTACAGGTAAAGTAAGTGTCCAGTGTGTATTGTGTGTGTACAGATAAAGTAAGTGTCTATTGTGTGTGTACAGGTGAACTGAGTGTCTATTGTATGTGTACAGGTAAAGTAAGTGTCCAGTGTGTGTGTGTACAGGTAAAGTAAGTGTCATGATAGTTTGTACGTCACCTCGTTATGCAGCTCTGTAAGAAGTAACTGATAGATGACATTTTACCCCGGGTGTTAGCTTCAAATAGATACTATCAAACCTATATAAAGACCAGCGTGTGTCACGTCACGCTTACCCTTTTTTTCTGTTTGTAGCCCCTTTTTGGAAGTTATATTAATACAAAGAAGTCATTCCTAACCGACGTCAAATTGGCTAGGCTCAATTATAGACTATGTTTGGATCATACTGTAGTTACATTGTAGGCTATATTTGGATCATACTGCAGTTACATTATAGGCTATATTTGGATCATACTGCAGTTACATTATAGACTATGTTTGGATCATACTGTAGTTACATTATAGGCTGCAGTATGATCCAAATATAGCCTATAATGTAACTGCAGTATGATCCAAATATAGCCTATAATGTAACTGCAGTATGATACCAAATATAGCTTTTCCACACACAATCCTGTAACATTGAAACAACAATTGTTTACTTTTCCACACACAATCCTGTAACATTGAAACAACAATTGTTTACTTTTTCCTAAAATAACAAAAGATCTCACCAAAACACAAGTTGCAATGTAACTGCAGTATGATTCAAATATAGCCTATAATGTAACCGCAGTATGATCCAAATATAGCCTACTATGTAACCGCAGTATGATCCAAATATAGCCTACAATGTACCTGCAGTATGATCCAAATATAGCCTATAATGTAACTGCAGTATGATCCAAATATAGCCTACAATGTACCTGCAGTATGATCCAAATATAGCCTACAATGTAACTGCAGTATGATCCAAATATAGCCTACAATGTAACTGCAGTATGATCCAAATATAGCCTATAATGTAACTGCAGTATGATCCAAATATAGCCTACAATGTAACTGCAGTATGATCCAAATATAGCCTATAATGTAAACACACAATCCTGTAACATTGAAACAACAATTGTTTAGGAAATGTAAACAATTGTTGTTTCAATGTTACAGGATTGTGTGTGGAAATGTAAACAATTGTTGTTTCAATGTTTCAGGATTGTGTGTGGCTATGTACGACATGCTTTCAGTCTACAGCCAAACCGTCAGATAAACAAGAAAACATGTATTTGGAGAACATCAATGGCAGATCTAGTCAACAGGAGACAAAGAAAATTAAACACCCATCCGTTTCAGACCCATTCAAGGTTCATCAACCTTTACTGAGATCCAATGTAGAACCAACTACAAATGCTGTAACAGAGCTTACCAGGGTTCAACAACCTGTCTTTACAACTGACCCAAAGACTTGTAGAATTCAGCATCCTATATTGGGAACTGCCATAGAATTACCTAAAATTCAGAAACCTGTATTAGTAACTTCCGCAGAACCTTCTAGAATTCAGCAACCTGTATTGGGTATGGCAGCTAAGTCACGCCAGACCGTTCAATCAGCATCTGCTAGCAGCTCTCTGTTACATTTTCCACAACCAATCACTAACCAGAGTTTCGTTAAAAGCGAACAGACAACACCAATCAATTTTCCAAGAGACAAGGATGTAACAGCTGTAGCTGATGGGTCTGAGAACGTTCATTATGATTTGGTAATTTTTTTAAATATTTTTTTTTCTTTTAGTATTTACTATTTGGAAAGAGAAAACAAACCTGTTTTGTTAAAGAAATTGTCGTTCAAAACGGAGTTGTTATAAAATGACATAACCACTGTGTCGTTATTCGGTGTTATCACACAGCTTTGTAAAATATCCATTAAAGAATCATATATTTATGTTTACAATTAGAAAGAAACAAATTTTCTATTGCTTAACCTTAACTTCCGATCAACTGAGTGTTTTGAAACACATACTAATCAAATTGTTTAATAAACTTGTTACCATGCTCGTTAGGATGGTCAAGTGGACGGAGCTGAGGACACGTTATCTGATGCAGATCATTTCAACATCGTTCCTAGTCTCATCAGTTACAAAACTGATGGAGAAGATGAAGAGTACGAGAAGGAAGGTGAGGAGGAGGAAGAAGAAGATAGCGACGAAGAGTTAGATACTCCTTCGGTTTTACAACCACTGGTGTTTTTTGACCGCAGCCCAGGAGAAGTGTACACCATTCCAGAAGAAGATGACGAACCTTTGTCTCCAACGCAGTCCCGCATGGCCGGGTCAGACTTGAATTCCGATACTGCATCTTCTCTGATTCGCTGGAGAGGTAAAACATATTACATTTGACCAAGGTGACGTCATAGAACATAACCTGAAACTGGAGAGGTAAAACATATTACATTTGACCAAGGTGACGTCATAGAACATAACCCGAGATTGGAGAGGTAAAACATTACATTTGACCAAGGTGACGTCATAGAACATAACCTGAAACTGGAGAGGTAAAACATATTACATTTGACCAAGGTGACGTCATAGAACACAACCTGAAACTGGAGAGGTAAAACATATAACATTTGACCAAGGTGACGTCATAGAACACAACCTGAAACTGGAGAGGTAAAACATATTACATTTGACCAAGGTGACGTCATAGAACACAACCTGAAACTGGAGAGGTAAAACATATTACATTTGACCAAGGTGACTTTATAGAACATAACCTGAAACTGGAGAGGTAAAACATATTACATTTGACCAAGGCGACTTTATAGAACATAACCTGAAACTGGAGAGGTAAAACATATTACATTTGACCAAGGTGACGACATAGAACATAAAGTGAAACTGGCCAAAGCGATAACGTAGAACTTAACCTGATACTGACCCAGGTGACGACATAGTAAATAACCTGAAACTGGCCAATGCGATAACGTAGAACTTAACCTGATACTGACCCAGGTGACGACATAGTAAATAACCTGAAACTAGACAAGGCGATGACATAGAACAGTGGTTCCCAACCTGGGGTCCGCGTAGGTAATACCATCTCATTAAACAAGTAAGTTTTTTAATACTGATGTTTTTTTAATTGCACACTCAGTTATATATGTCTTTTATTTGATAGTGAAAAGTGAGAGAACGAGTTAACTATTAGTTAATAAAAACAGTTTGTTAGGTAGGCGGAATCTTTCAAAAACATGGGGCCGTGGGGAGGAGGAATGATAATAAAAGGGGTCCTTGGTGGAGAAAAGGTTGGGAACCACTGACATAGAGCATAACCTGACACTGGCCAAAGCGATGACTCAGAATTTAACGTGATACTGACCAAGGTGACGACATAGTAAATAACCCGACACTAGTTAAGATGACAACATAGAAAATTGTTTGTTTATTATTAAGCAGAAAGCTACAGGTATCGAAACTCGGTATCTAGCATTATAAACCTTCAGACTTGCCATATATAAACTGGTAATTCGATACTTAATATCAGACTTTTTAGAGACAATTCTAGGTTTTGAGATTTTTTCTTTAGCACTTATGTATTTTATATTTTAAAGAAGAATTCTCGCGCAGAGCTACACATGGTTATCTGCACATAACCGTTCCTAAATTTGACTTTGAACTGTTGGAGTATGGGGAATATAGGTATTCATCAGCACCCTCCGCCAACTCTTGCCTAACTGAATTAGAGTTATTTGATCGACCGTCAACGCTTCTCGTGCACCCGTTACCCCAAAGTCCGGAGCGTATTTTTGTAGTAACGTAACGTGAATCATGAACCTTCGGTCCGGGCACGCTAATCACTAGGGAACGCCGTGTAAAACACAAAATAACTTTAAACAACAGGATTAAACATGATTTGAAGACAATCTTAGGAAATTAAAATTAGTTGGCAGTGGATAGAAATAGACCGCTCACGAAGTCACGTGTAAAAATGCTGAACCATTACGTCACTAATAACGTAATGCGAGAATATAACATTAGGTAAGAAATATTGTGTACGCACTTGGGATAAAACTAAAGAAAATAATACATATAAACAAAAACAATAAAATTGTAAATATGC
>NW_013676823.1:4918-10449 GCF_000517525.1 Limulus polyphemus | reverse complement strand
TTCAGCCGTGGGGGCGTTATAAAGTGACGGTCAATCCCACTATTCGTTGGTAAAAGAGTAGCCCAAGAGTTGGCGGTGGGTGGTGATGACTAGCTGCCTTCCCTCTAGTCTTACACTGCTAAATTAGGGACGGCTAGCGCAGATAGCCCTCGTGTAGCTTTGCGCGAAATTAAAAAAAAACAAACAAAAAAAAACCGTCCACGAAATCTTGTTATGTTGAGAAACGTTTAATATATTTAACAAGCTGTCAAAATTAAACATTGTAACAACTTTTTTATATGAAATGTTTATACTAGATGTACTTCTACAGAGTCGCCGAAAGCGTTCTGTTTCAATAGTAAATAAAACCAAAATTAAGAGTAACAAATATATTTATTTCTTGCTTTTCATATGCCATGCTGTGTTGTTGTAACCTACAGAGTGCGTAATTCTTCTCGTGATTCATGGCGTGCATACGTTTTACTGACGTCACGACAGTACAAATTGCAACGTTAAGTCTTCCTTATATGACGTCATATTAGTGTCTACTGACTGACTGACAATACACTACCGTATAATGATGTAAATTGTTAAAACAGGTAATTCTTCCAGGCGGCCTTTGGGCCCCTTTTCATGGAAATTGGGAAATGGATATTTCATAACTCAAATATTAACATTGTCTCTTGTATTGAAAACTTTGAATTTAGATGTTTATTTAATGATTTTGATATCCAAATCCTGGTACTGTGCTTTGTTATTAGTACCTATAACTGTTTGCTTTCCCGACGTTGCACATTATTTTTTGTCCCCCCCCCCCCCCCCCATAACTTTATTGGTGTAAGATATTTTAACTCCCAGTTTGCCTTCACTTAAACTTCCTGTCTTTTTGTCCTAGTTCTACTTAAAACCACTAGTGGCTCTTTTAAAATTTGTTGTTTTAATTTTAAAGAAGTCAGTGCTTATTAAAACTGGTTGAGACTTATAAAAGGAGCGACTGTTTGGTTGTTTAACATAAAACCGAAAGCTAAGTACATTTTAAAAAGTTTTTATTTTTTGTCTTATTTGTTTTCAATTATGAAAAAAATTTTATGTTACAGGAAAACATTATAACAACAATGGTGACAAATATTAGCAACAATATTTCCCAAGTAACACCGTTTTGTTTGTCGTTATTGTTTCCTGCTGGTTATAAAATGAAATAGCGAAACATGTGAAAAAATAAGAACCGAAACTTAGATCCCTATTCAATATTCGGTACAAATAGGTATGGCCGAAAATTTAAATTCATTCATCTAAACTGTTAAGAGGTTGAAATTGTAAAATTTTAACTATGACATTTTTATTGAATTTTTTATTTGCGACAGTTTTTTTTTTGTTACATTAAAACGTTAAAGTTTATACAATTGATCGAAACGTTAATATTTCAGGCATGGGCCAATCATATCGTAGATCATCCGAGCTAACAGCACAAGAAATATCCTCGTCAGACGCCAATCCCACAAATCGGATAGGACATCAGGATATCTTGTTTTCGCAGCAAGTTTGTGGTGCAAATATAAATCCACTAGGTGGCGCTGATTGGCAGCAACATTCGAAAGCAGAACTAAGATGGATACAGTCAGGCGGCAAAGGACAAAATTATTATGTTTTATCAGGAGACCCAAGTTTGACCACAACAGTAAGGAGTATATGTTATTCTACGCCACTAACAAGAACAGTACCGTTAACCTCAGTTTCTGAGTATGTCTCCCAAAAGGAAGAAAACCCTAGCAGAACCGAATTGCAAGAACACGAGACAGAAAACACGAAACCTGATACCGAGGGTTGGTCATTAATGTCAGATCTGTCTCCAGTTACAGATCGAGAGAAAGGTGAACATGTCGTCCAGACATCAATACCAAGAGCTACTAGCGGTACCATTTCTGGAATGATAGCAGACTTTAATAAAGCTATTGGAATTTCTCGAACTTCACCAACAGAACATAAGCTGGGAAATGTTTCTCCTCGTAAATCATTAGTTTCTGAACTTGACGTAAAAAGCAAATCTCTAAACACCATTCCACTGGCGTCTCAGAATTCAGAGGAGTATCAGATCTCTTCGTCCTCCAACACCAACTTTCTCACTCCTGTTCATCGACATCTTCCACAGTTAGAGATATCGACGAGACGAGTCCACAGACGGCTTCCCCAGCCTACCGTGGAACAGATGCAAGCTGCTGTAGCAATGGCTCCAAAAGGGGAATGTAAGGATTCAACAGATCCACAGAACTCTACAATAACTACAGAAATACCAGTGACGTCAGCACAGCAGGATCCGTCGTCAGGTGTTGTCAAAGATAAGAACCAACTCGATCGTGAAGTGCAAGTTACCAATGTTGATCTTACTACAAGGATGGATCCTCAAATTCACCAAGAAGATTCTTTTTCTAAAGAACACCCCACGAACCAAAAGGCCACTGTTAGCACTCACTCTGTGGAGTCTCACACATTCTTAACGTGCAGAGCATCTTCGCCATTATCAACTGCCACAATGCCTTCTGCGGATTCAGTCCACATTCTTGATGGCGCTATTAAGAAAAACATGGAACCTCCTCATGTTTCTCTTAATTCATCGTCTGTAGAAATGAAATTTTTTGCTGATGAAATGGATAAAAGTGTTCCCAAAAATACTGAGAAAGTTGGTTTCAACCACATCGATTCATCTTCCCATTTTTCGAAACTACAAACTGAACATGAAGCTAATCAACCATCTGGAACTCCAAAAAGTAAAGTAAGGAGGCTCAAAAGTAACAATTATCTAATTGTTGTTTGTTTGTAATCAAATAGATGTGTTTTGTAATATGATAAAGTCATATTAGAAGTACTAGTTCAATAATTTGAAACCTACGAAATCTTAGGTTTGTTGGAAGTTAAGCAAAAAGCTACACAGTGGGTAGCCACCATCCATGTTATCTGTTGTAGAGTCCTACTGACACTTCATTTAGCCATCATCCATGTCATCTCTTGTAGAGTCCTACTGACACTTCATTTAGCCATCATCCATGTCATCTCTTGTATGAAGTGTCAGTAGGACTCTTTAGCCATCATCCATGTCATCTCTTGTACAGTTCTACTAACAGCTCATATAGCCACCATTCATGTGATTTTAGTTTCCTTCACAGTTTCCCCATCCAACCAAACATGGTCGCCATTATAACTAACAGTTATAATGTTATACGTTTTAACACCGAAAATATTATTTTTCAGTCTATGTAAAGTGTAATTTACTTACTTTTAGGCTGGTGACGCACAAAACGAGGATGGTAATACAGTATTTGGGAAAGTTCGCAGGAAGTTGCCTTTTCTTCCTCAGGACCAAAAGTCTTCACGGAGAGGAAAAGATCGAAGTCGGAATCTTTCTATAGCTAATGGTTCACTATATTTTATGAATAAACGGCGATCCTCATCACTGGACAGTACTTCGTCTACTGATGACCTGATAAGTGAGACACTCAGTGATAACTCCATGAAACAGTTCGACACTTTTATCAGTGAGATGTCAGGACAGCCTTCGAGCGCATCCGTTTCGCCAAAGAAACAGACTTCTCAGACTCACAGTTCTTCTTATCTCACATCTACCCTGGGAATGTCAGAGGCAGTTTCACAACGTCTTGGATTAGCTGAACTCAGCTTAGTCAGTTCCAGATTACCTAAATACATGCAGAACTTAAAACAACAACTACGTGGAGAACTGAGATCCGTTACAGAGGAGCGAAAACGACTTCTGGAGATTAGAGACAAAAGTCGAGACCTGGCTTCTATACTTCCTCCTTTCTGGTTCGAAAACCCAGCAACGTGTGTTTATACTGGAACAACACATATCACAGCGTCACCATCAACCGGAACTGTGTCCTCAACTCAGGACCTTCTTAGGAAGCCCAGACATCACAAACATCATACATTACTTCAATTTTCTCCAATTAAAGATATCTATGATATGGACCCCAGTGAAGTGTCCCTTAAAGTCCAACATGTAACAAGGAAACCAGTAAAAGCCCTTGAATTTGAATGTGTTGATCAGTTCCTAAATTATGAACATTCTAGTTGGGAACAAGATAGCAGTGAACTTAAAGAGTACGTGATTTCTGATAACGAAAGGTATAAACCTTCTCGTGACGAAACGGAAGACTGGAGCCTCGAATATCTTGGGAATATTGATGAAGACTCACCAAGGTACAATATTGTTTTTAGAAAAAAGAAAAACTTTAAATCTTTCTGAAAGTCTACTGTAACGTTTGATTGACATGTAGCTAGATTTAAAGTAATCTTTCTGAAAGTCTAGTGGAACGTTTGATTGACATATTGCTAGATTTAAAGTAATTGTTATGTATCTGCTTGTTTGATAATTTCCCATAAAAATTCTTTCCGAGAAACCTCAGCGATACAAGTCCTTTCTTAATTAAAACTAGTTTATTCTTTCTCGTTACAAACTTTGTAATACATTTAGTTTCCACATTCACTTTAAACTTGTTTGACATATAGCTAGATTTAAACTTTACCTTTAAATCACAAAACGTGTTTGATAAACGATGGTCGCATGCTGTAATACGTAATACAGTTTATTGTATCTCCTTAACAAGAAATCGTTGTTTTGCTTGGCCGAGAGCGCATCACGTGGCATGAATTTTTTTTTCACTATTGCCTGAAAAGCTGGGCAACAAATCGCATCAGTATTGCTCGGTAGTCAAGGCTGTTGTCAAGTGACCAGACTACAATTTTTTGCAGCATAGTGAAAACACACTGATTCATTTAGGCCTAATTTACTATCAGAGTTGACAATTTCGCCAGTATTCTTGGCATATTGGTAAATTCTGTGCTGAAGTTACAGTTGTGTACTTTATAGCTTTATTGGGATCATGACGGTCGATTATATTTTGAAAATTAAACAGTTTCTAAATGCTATTGATTTTTCATTAATCCTTAAAAGGAGATCAAAATATTTAATGAAATGTTAAACTAAGATTTATTTGGAGGCCCTGGAATGTAGGCTAAATACCCTACGTAACAGCATTAATCAATCAGATTTTAGTAAAACTGAAAATAAAAGAGTGGGGTGGGGGGAGGGGGTAAGTTAAAACAATTATTGACTGGTAATTTTGGGCAACAGATTAATTGTTGCCTTCATAACTAGTCAATAATTGTTTAACGATGAATATAACATGTCTCGCTACACAATGATAGGCTGTGACAGAGTAGAAGAACATTTTATTAATACTGAACGAGCAGGATATATCGGCTGCAACTTCAAAATACAAGTACAGTATCGGTATTTGTACTGTTATCAATTAGAATTCTTATTTATTCTCACGAATTAATAGGTTTCAAGAAATGTTGTTTTATAGTAACAAGCTTTAATAAATATTGATATATTAACAAATTATAAGAAATGTTTTAGTATATATTAATACGTTGGTTATTTTGTAGTAAGAAATATTGTTATATCACGTAAACATTGTTTAAGAAACATTCATTGTTATATCACGTAAACATTGTTTAAGAAACATTCATTGTTA
>NW_013676823.1:0-3955 GCF_000517525.1 Limulus polyphemus | reverse complement strand
TTTAGTATATATTAATACGTTGGTTATTTTGTAGTAAGAAATATTGTTATATCACGTAAACATTGTTTAAGAAACATTCATTGTTATATCACGTAAACATTGTTTAAGAAACATTCATTGTTATTTTATATGAACATAATTTAAGAAACATTGTTAAGAATGTATTTTAATTTCTTGATTTTAATTAAATCAAGTACGACAGTGTTAGCTTCAAATAGTAATTTTGAGCTTGTTTCTGATATTTAATATTACAGAGAGAGAGAGAGAAAATACTAATTAATATTAGAGCAGGCATAATATTCCCTAATCAAATGTAGCATCATACCTGATTCTCCTCATTTGTTGATAAGTAGGAGAAGAGTGGCGGAAAAGATATCTCGCCAGCCGAGATCATGGCACCCATCTCCTTACGTGTCTGAAGATGAAGACGATCAAACGTCAAGAGAAGAAATGAAAACCAAAATTAAGAACGAGATCGCTCGACGTCGACAACGTCTAGAGGAAGACTGTAGATTGTATGACCAATTACATAAGATAGCTAGAGAAAGAGATACGGGAAAACAAACAGGTGAACAAGTCTTTTGAATAAAATCATGATAATTGTCTCCTACCTATCAGCCACAACAAACTAAATGATGAACAGTTAATATATTTTACAACAAAATTAAGTTTTCTTCTGAAAGCGACTGGTAACTTAATAAAAATGTAGCACAGAAAACATTTTGACGTGATGTATTGTGTAAAACATCTTGACATCATGTTTATTGTTAATGTATAAAACATCATTACGTTAACAGGTGTTAAAGTGATATTTTGTTGTTGTGTAAAACTTCTGAATTCACGTATTTTGTCACTGTGTGAACAACTTGACGTAACGTATTTTGTTATCATGTAAATTATCTTGACGTGACGTATTTTGTGACTTGTAAACGTCGTGACGTGCTAGCTATATTTTGACCAACGTCAACTTTCTCAAGTTGTTTACAATAAGTTGATTTCCGTGGAACTGAAACACCACCCTATTGATTTATTATATGTTGGTATATACCCTATTAATACTGATTGACTACACACGTATATTGATTTGTTATATGTTGGTATGTACCCTATTAATACTGATTGACTACATACGTATATTGATTTGTTATATGTTGGTATGTACCATATTAATATTGATTGACTACATACGTATATTGATTTGTTATATGTTGGTATGTACCATATTAATATTGATTGACTACACACGTATATTGATTTGTTATATGTTGGTATGTACCCTATTAATATTGATTGACTACACACGTATATTGATTTATTACATGTTGGTATGTACCATATTAATACTGATTGACTACACACGTATATTGATTTGTTATATGTTGGTATGTACCCTATTAATATTGATTGACTACACACATATATTGATTTATTACATGTTGGTATGTACCATATTAATATTGATTGACTACACACGTATATTGATTTATTACATGTTGGTATGTACCATATTAATATTGATTGACTACACACGTATATTGATTTGTTATATGTTGGTATGTACCATATTAATACTGATTGACTACACACGTATATTGATTTGTTATATGTTGGTATGTACCATATTAATACTGATTGACTACACACGTATATTGATTTGTTATATGTTAGTATGTACCATATTAATATTGATTGAATACACACGTATGCTGATTTGTTATATGTTGGTATATACCCAATTAATATTGATTGACTACACACGTATATTGATTTATTATATGTTGGTATATACCCTATTAATACTGATTGACTACATACTTATATTGATTTGTTATATGTTGGTATGTACCATATTAATATTGATTGACTACACACGTATATTGATTTATTATATGTTGGTATGTACCATATTAATATTGATTGACTACACACGTATATTGATTTGTTATATGTTGGTATGTACCTTGTTAATACTGATTGACTACACACGTATATTGATTTGTTATGTGTTAGTATGCACGTTACTTAGCTACTGCGTATCACACGAATTAAATGATATTGTTTACTTATAGGGCTTTAGACCCTAGGCATTAGCTCTTTTGAATACAAGATTGTATACTATCAAAATCGTGTACTTACATATGGATTTTTACACTAGGATAAAACTACAGCAGTCTTGAAATGTCTATGAAAAGTGTAACTTTCATCATGATTTGCATATTTTTATTTTTTATATAAATATAGCGTTTATCGTGACAATCGAGGAAGGAGGCAGTGTTGTAAGCTGTATTTTGAATAAAAATAATATTCATACTGACTTGTAAAATAAATTTTTCATAAATTTTAGTCCGTATGCTTTATTTGTAATAATATAATTTAAAATCAAGGAATTTTGTTAACCAAACTTGAGTTATTTAGTATCTTAAATTTGTACTCCTGATTATATTCCTGATTGAGGATTTTTTATGAGTCATTAGATAAATATTGAGCCAGTTTTAACGAAATCGGTGTAGAAAATAAAAGTAAAAAAAAAAGTAATGACCCAGCAATTTATGTCACCGATATGCCTTTTGTACTTTTTATGTAATAATTGTTAAACGCCTATAAATTATTGTGCTTTGTTTTAATTGTATAATTCGCTCCCTCTCCTTGCAGCCCAACGTTAAGTATTAGGGTTTATAACGCTAAAATTCAGCGTTCAATCCCTGCGGTAGGCAGAACAAATGCAATCAATTTTTCGGCATCATGCTTAACGAGAACTTAATCTATTCTTTAATTCAACTTACCATGGATACCAATAAAATATTGAATTTGATTTTGGTTATGTAGGGTATCCACCGAGTCAGTCAACAATGTGTGGTGCATCTTCCAGCATTGGTTGTGGTAGTGAAACGTATCGCCCTAGTCACAATTACCAAATACGCCCTTCTGATACCGGAAGTACAAGGAACGTCCTTAAAGCAATTGACGAAATATTGAAGAAAGGTATCGTCAGATGTATTCCTACTTGGTCAACTGAACGTAGCGGAGACTCAAAGCCCCTATATACAACAGCGCCATCTGCCTATTCGCTCTCGAGGTAAGTTAATTAAAATATTACTTTCGGCTGAGAATTTACTTTTATACATTTCATGTTTTAAACTGTTATTTTCATGTTATTTTTTGTTACTTTATGCAGTAATTATTATACTGAATACTCAAAACATAGACTTTAATTTCGGTTTTTTCACTATACCGTAGAATGGTTCTTTTATCAGATAGTAATAAATAAATAAATATTTATGTTTATCTTGTCTGGTTTGTTTTAAATACTTACCAAAATTACTTTATTTATCAACTAAAATATATATTTACAGCTACGAGTATTTAACGCACACTGGTGCTGGCCTCAAGCGGCCTGCTAACGAACAACTTGCAAGATTTCGAGAAAAGCATATAGAAGACGAAAACATAGAAATAATAGATTCATCGTTTAGCACTGAAGAATTAGCCAGTAAAAGTGCTAGAATACTGCCCCAACGACACCCTCGATCTGAGTGTATGTCAGATGTGAAGAAAATTGATACCCCTGGTGGTAATAAAGAAATCACCCCTGCCATGCCTTTGTTGCCCGACTTACCAGCACGTTCTCGTAAACTTCTAGAAAACCTTGGATGTTCATCGGTTGTTAGTCAGGATGGTAAGCATTCGTATTCCTCGTGTAATTTACATATTCATCTATTGTTAACCAAGATGGTAAGACGTTGTATTCCTCTGGTACTTTACATATTCGTCTACTGTCAACCAAGATGGTAAGACGTTGTATTCCTCGTGTTATTTACATATTCATCTACTGTTAACCAAGATGGTAAGACGTTGTATTCTTCTGGTACTTTACATGTTCATCTATTGTTAACCAAGATGGTAAGACGTTGTATTCCTCTGGTAATTTACATGTTCATCTATTGTTAACCAAGAT